>NC_056725.1:560366891-560626891 GCF_019279795.1 Protopterus annectens
GTTGCTTAAAATGCTATTTCTGCCTAGCGTAGTTGAAATTAACATGTCGGCCATACATACGGTCATGGTTTGCACATGCGTCCTTTGCATCTCATGTTGGTTATACTCCTGTGGTACATTCTGGGACATTTTCGCTTTGCATCGTTTTACGTCGCCAGGCGCCTAGCCAGGGAGGAGCTGTCAGTACTACTTTGTGGGTACTGCTGTACATACGCCTGTGGTTCCTATACTGTATGCCTACACATGTAATTCCACTCCGCCTGTCACATGTCACCTACATACACATTTTACAGTGGCACACACATTACACTCGCACAGCGGAACACACGACACCCTCACCTCACACATACTGCCGCTTTCGCAGGGACGGTTGCACACAGTATCACAAAATGAAGTTAAAACGATAAATCCAACAAGAACGTAATTCAGCCACCAAGTTTATTAGAACAAACTGCACGACAGGCTCACCAATAACCTAGGTTTCGTCTAAGCAATGACTTCCTCAGATTGGCATAGCCTTATATATAGTGCATTCAATTAACAATTACTAAAAATTAAACTCCATAACAACTAATTGAGCACAATTAATACAATAATTATACTTAAAGTTGTACATCTAATATATGAATCAATCTAATACAATAATAATAAAAATAAAATTAATAATTATTGCATTCACTAAACTCTCTAGAATAAAATAACATTAACACAACATTAAAACCAGTAAATATATGTGCACCAATATTATATAAATATTTCATTTTAAAAACTAACCCCATATGTATATCTAAAACCTATTACTTAAATAGTTATAGTCATATAAAATACACATTCATAAAAATGCAATTATTTAATTAATAGTGAATTGTATCAAATAGTGCTTTATATCCATAGATGTTATATTTGATTAAATTTGGATATTTGTAAGAATATGGAGATATCATTTGTTACTATAGATGTTTGTAATTTGTTTTCTGTAATACCACACAATGTGGGTTTAGTGTGGTTGGAAGAACAATTGTGTGCCTCAGGTATATATGAACAGGAACAAATTAATCTGTATGTTAGATTAATGGAACTTGTCCTTTGCAATAATTTCATATATTTTGAAGGACATTATTTCAAACAAAAAACTGGAGTAGCTATGGGAGCATCTTGTGCTCCCATTTATGCCAATTACATCATGGCTCATTGGGAGGAGCAGTTTGTTATGAATAGTGAATTTAAACCATATATTAAGTTATATTTACGTTTCCTGGATGATATTTTTATAGTGTGGACAGGTGATAAATTAGTGCTGGATGCCTTTTTAAAGTATATTAATAATACAGTGTGGTTTTTACAGTTTACACATGAATTTAATGACAAGAAAATTAATTATTTGGATATCACATTAGAATATGATATTATAGAAGGTGTTATTAATTCTAATATATATAGGAAACCTACGTTTTCAAATTCGTATTTGCATAATAATAGTAATCACCCTAGCCATCAAAAGAAAGCCATAATTAAAGGGCAGATGGTAAGGGCAGTGCGCATGACAAGTAAGTTAGTTGATTTAGTGAGTGAATTGGATTTCATTGTATCCTTATTTTTAAATAGAGGATATCCTGAAAAACTATGTATGGATGTTAAGGAAGAGATTTTAGTAAAAAAGAATAGTGGTGTCATGCAAGCTATTTTATTGTCAGAAATAGACAAGTTTGGTTATAACTGTAATGAGGAGCCTGCAGTAAAGTTGATTGATGAGTCCATTTTATTTATTGTCACCTATAATAGGGACATAGAAGTCATCCAGAGATTTATTTTGAATAACTGGGAGGTTTTCCAAAATAACAGTGAGTGTAGTAGGGTTTTTAGTAAAAAAATTGAAATTTGTTTATAAAAAAGATAGATCATTTAAGGACATTTTTGAAAAAAGTACTTTCACTCAAAAACATCTTACAAATAGGATGAAGGGCAATTTTAAGTGTGGCAGATGCACTACATGCTGTTATATTTATATTACTGATGATGAGTTATCAGTAAATTATTGTAACATTAATATTTTAGGACACTTTGATTGTCATACTAAGAATGTGGTCTATCTTGCAAAATGTCAGGAATGTGAAGTATTTTATGTGGGAAAAACCTGCAGAAAATTCAGAGAGAGAATTAAGGAACATCTCTTGGATATAAAACATAAAAAATCTGTTAATGCCCTAGCAAGACATGTGATTGAATGTGAAAATCATCAGTTTAAATTCTGTATTATACAGCAACTTAATATTGACCCACAAGGTAGGATCACACAATACCATTTGGATTTGTGTGAACTTAGATGGCAGTTACATTTAAATGCTTATAATTATCCAGGTATCAATGAATTTACATCAATAAAACCCTGCCTTAGGATTAGACAGATAGAGGGTTGAAATATGAAAATAAATAAAATTGGTATAAAATAATATTTTAAGTAATAAATGATAAAGAGTACATTGTTATTATATATTAGCATCTATTAAATCAAATATAACATCTATGGATATAAAGCACTATTTGATACAATTCACTATTAATTAAATAATTGCATTTTTATGAATGTGTATTTTATATGACTATAACTATTTAAGTAATAGGTTTTAGATATACATATGGGGTTAGTTTTTAAAATGAAATATTTATATAATATTGGTGCACATATATTTACTGGTTTAAATGTTGTGTTAATGTTATTTTATTCTAGAGAGTTTAGTGAATGTAATAATTATTAATTTTATTTTTATTATTATTGTATTAGATTGATTCATATATTAGATGTACAACTTTAAGTATAATTATTGTATTAATTGTGCTCAATTAGTTGTTATGGAGTTTAATTTTTAGTAATTGTTAATTGAATGCACTATATATAAGGCTATGCCAATCTGAGGAAGTCATTGCTTAGACGAAACCTAGGTTATTGGTGAGCCTGTCGTGCAGTTTGTTCTAATAAACTTGGTGGCTGAATTACGTTCTTGTTGGATTTACGGTTGCACACAGTACCTACATTGACCACATCGCCGGCGGCGGTGTCTACCTCCGCCCTCATATCCTAAGAATATTACCCGCACATGTCCTGTTACTGTATCGTGGCCTGGCGATCATCCCGACTCGCGAATATGCATTTAGGAGGGTTGACCTTTCCATGTGTGGCGTTCCCTGCTCTGTCCACCCTCCCGGATAGTCGGGTTGTCGTTCACTATGTTTACTATGTAGAGATTTTGCGTCTTACTTCTCTGTAACCTTGCATCCCTGTGATTCCCTGTTGAACCTGTTGTACATTATATCTGTGGATGTGTACATATATTTCTACGTGTGTAATGATATCTATCTCCATATCTGTGTATGCACATATGTACATATGTAGACACCTTGCGCCGAACGTGACAGCATACGGCTACGCCGTCTGCTGTCAGACCCGCGTGCGGTTGAGGTGTTGACGTTCCATGCTCCGCTGGCTGTTGGGTGTGCAGTGTTTGGGTGCTACCTATGTTGGAGTCACACATGGGACCGCACATACAGTACACATTACGGGCGGCCATGTTTGTGTGCCGTCCATTTCACTGTGTGTGCAGGTAGGGAGGTGTCAGTCCATGGGGCCTACGCTGTCAGAGTATGTGCTATACGTTCCCTCTTTGCCAAGGCATAGGCATATTGGGTACACCTCCGTCTGCCTACTGGGGCTGGCACAGTGTGTTCATGGCGCTGAACGCCCTGTGCCTGTGCTTGCCTTGGCAGTTGTGGCGGGCTTGGTGGCCCTACACCATTATGTCCTTGCAGCAGCTGTTTCCGCAGAATCATATTATGTAGCATAGCACATACTATGAATATGTGGGCACATGTGCCTGGAGAGTACTGCAAGGCTCCACCGGATGTATCCAAGCACCAGAACCATGATTTCAACATCCCAAACACACGCTCTATGATTATTCTGGTTTGTGCGTGTGCCTCATTATGGCGTTCTTGCATGTGTGTGTGTGTGCATTTCTGATGGGTGTCATCATCCATGGCTCCAGTGCATAGCCAGCATCCCCCACAAGGTGACCTTGTGTGATGTCCCCCCTGGCGAATACCTGATACAGCTGTGAGGCATGCCAGATATGGGAGTCATGGTAGCTTCCAGGGCTGCCAGCACACACATCCATGATAATGCCCTGCGCATTGCACCACGACCTGGCAATTGATGGAGGGAATCCCTTGCGGTTTATGTAGCGTCTACCCTGCTCCCCGGTGGTGACTTGATTTCTATGTGCGTACAGTCTATCGCACCCAGTACCTCCGGGTATTGTGCCACACGGTGGAAGTGGCGCATATTGCTAGCCAACTCCTCCTGAGATCTGGGGAAGGATATATACTCATGGGCATGTCGTAACATGGCATCCAGAAACTGGTGTAGTACCCTGGATGCTGATGCCTGTGAGATGCCCATTATATCCCCGGTTGGCCTTTGAAAGGTACCTGTTGCCAGTATTCGCAAGCTTACACATACCTTTGTGTCCACTAGGATGGGCTCCCCTCTGTTGTCTCTTGTTCTCAGGCGTGGCCGGCACAGCTCCACTATTTGCTGTAACATGTCCCTGTCCACCCTGTAACGCTCTACTATTTCCAGGTCTTGCAGCCCCTGGTAGGTCGCCCTTGGTCTGAACACTCTTCTTCTCCTCTGAGGCCTACGGTAGTTGTCGGCACCCTCCTCCGCAACTACGTCTGTCTCTAACACATACCGATGCATCACGGCCACGGCAGCACCCAACATATACATTTTAAAAGTTCCCCGTGTGTTTACACCCTAAAGTGCGGCGTTTGGGAATACGCGCTGTGTGTTGTGTGCATTCACACTTTATAGTGTTGTGCTCTACACCCGGTGATGTCATTGGGTGTGTCTGTGCTGCCGTATCTGTGTGTTATCTTCCGTGTTTTACCGTTGGCACTGCAACGCTGTTGCCTTTGGTGTTACATTACACTTGCCTGCATTGGTTTAGCTTTACACCTTAATTTACTGTTTCTGCAGGTTGCACCTACTATTTCCTGGAGTGCATCCTGCAGGCACATCATCTCATGCATTTTGTCTGCCGCCGTTATGCTACCTCTCTACTTGGCTGTGCTGTATCGGTTCTTCGCTCTTTGCAATTCTGCTACATCCCCTACTTTCTTTGCATTCATATGCCTCCCTTTCCTGTTTTGCGGATTCTGCATGCAGAGTTGTCAGCTGCCGATTGCCCTTCGTGGGTTGATTGGTGTTGATTGCTCATTACGACTCCAATTACACTGCTTCCGCATTTCCTCATATTCTCCGCATCACCTTCCTGTATCCGTGGTTGTTGACGGGGCGGCCATCACATGACTAGGTTGGGGAACGTAGTCATCCTCGTACACATGCATCTGTGCGCGCATTCTGTACTCTCAGCGCATCTATTTCCTCACACGCCGGTGCTGATGCTGTGATGTGCATTGTACAGCCCCTGTTTGCTGGGCTCCAATGTGCTTCCTCCTACAGTGGCACACCCCTCTGCGATTGACAAGTATTCCCTCTAGGCCACTCCTCGGTGTATTACCGCTGCACCGTTTGGTGCAGCCTTACGCCAGCGGGGGGTTTGCGATTCAGTATTATCTGCCTCATTTGCATGGCATTGACTACTAATACATGGTTACGGCGCCGGACACCGCCGCCACTCCTTGGCAACCCTTGCGCTGTGGTTGTGGCTTTCCATGCATACTATGGTGTATTGTGGTTGTGATGCTGATGTGTCTTATACTGCTCTTTTATGACATTGTCATATTACTTCATTGTTCCGCACCTTCCGCGGACATGTCCTGGGGTTCTGCTGTGGTTTTTGCGTACATACCATTTATGTCGTTATTTACGTTTTCTGCATGTTTTCCTTTGACATTCTCGGTGTCTTTCCCCATTGGCATGTTGCACCAGTATGACACCTGACGTTGGCAGCCTTCCATTACTCCTATGTCATGTTTGGATGACTGTAAACCGTTTTTTTTGGTTTACATTGCTGTGCCGTTATGCTACGCCTGCGCCACTTCGTGAATCGCTATTTGCCTTCATTTGCATGGTGCAACACCGCACATGGGGTGTTTAACATACCTACGCCGGAGGCGGCGCAACTCAGGCGTACGCCGGTGGTGCACGTGGGATTGGATCGTACCTGAATCGCTCGGCGGCCATGTCTGGCGTTGGGGCGCCTACGCCATGCGTGCGCCTGGCGCAAGGTTCATGAATCCCGGGGATAATCTAATTAGTTCAGTTATAAAAGAATCTACATCATCTGAATGCATCTATTTATGTTTATTCTAAAGGTAGACTGAAACAGGAATGAAAAGAGCAAACTAAATCTTGTATGTATTCTACTTAAATGAGGTTTTATTACTCTGTTAAAGTCAACATCGTTTAATATTACATCTTAGACATTATTTCTTTTTATTTTAATTTTTAAGCCGTTCTTATATATTATCTACCGCACTTCATTCTTACTGTTGTTTTATTAATGGAGCTTTACTCCTCGGGCCTCCACTGAAAAAGAAAATGTGTCCAGTGGACTTTCCCGGTTAACAAATGTAAAATAAAATAAAAATAAATAAATAAAAATAAAAACTGCTTGCTACATTTAAAAGAGCATGCACTAGGAACTTCAGCTGTGTGCAAATGCAGTATCAGCAATAATTTCTAAATGTCGGTTCTGCACTACTGCACCGTCAGCATCTGCTAATTGTGCCTCCCCAGCACCTTACTTCCAGGGCAGTCACCCCCTTTGTCTCACCCTAGCTACACATCTGTTGCTCCTGACTGCCTTATACTGTTGCCTGATTCAGAAAATCATACGCATTCCAGTTTCTCCAACATAAATACTGGATAGTTTCCTCCAAACAGTACAGTATATCATATTTAGCTTTAGAAATATGTCAGACCTCACTGCTAATATGAAAGCCACCTCTGGCCCACTAAATGTAGATAATATTGCAGTGAACATAAAGGTAAAGCAGTATGTTTTCTTGGAGGGTTCGGTAAAAGGTTGAATGGAATTGCTCAAGGTAATTTGATAGATTCAGACTTCCACAGACTAGGTGATTGGTGGTACAAAGAGATGGGAGATTGTGAGAAGGAATACTAATATCATAGGTTCATAGGTTCTCACTAGGCTATCAGCCCAAGGGCCTATGTAAGCCTAGCCAGCAAGGTTCCATGGTTTACGCCACCCAAGAAAGTTATTTTCCTGTGCCACTGTCGAGCAGAGTCACAGAAGTGATCACCGGGGTGTATTTCCTATTTCTCATCCACTCATCAAGATTTTTCTTGAAGAGTGCTAATGAAGAACTTTGCTTGACATAGATGGGTAGCTTGTTCCAGAGTATAGGAAGTTTCTGGGACAGGAATCTATCCCTCCAGCGTGTCCTGTTTATTGTGGTGACAAGGTTTAGGTCACTAGAGCGTGTAGTTCGGAGAGATTGGGATTTCTGTAGGTGTAGCATGTCCAACAGCTCTGGGTTTGACTTAGCTTTATATGTTAGGCAGAGATCACCTCGGAGTAGGCGATATGCTACGAAGTAAATCTGGAGTTTTTTGACACGATCAGTGTAGGGCATTTGTTTGAGGCCAGTAATCCTCTTTGTGAGGTACTTCTGTGGCCTTTCCAGCTGCTGCAGATGTCTTGTGAGGTACATTCCAAAAAGGGCATTGTACTCTATAATGGGTCTAATGAGTGACGAGTAGAGGGGAACAATGACCTCTTTTTTCCTGGATGAGAACCCTTTTATGATGAGGTGTGCCACGTAGAAGGACTTCCTGACTACTGTGGCAATGTGACTATCAAAGGAGAGACTACTGTCCACCTGGGTCCCAAGGTCTCTTATCACGCATTCGGTGTTAAGTAGATTGCTGCCTATGTGGTAGTTCATGGGTACAGAGTTTTTATCAAAGGGGACACTGCACTTTTTGGCATTGAGCTTGGGCCATGGCTCTGACACCAGGCATCTGTCTCAGTGAGGCCCTTCTGTAGGATGTCCACATCATTTGGGTACTTGACTATGGCTCCTAGTTTGCCATCATCTGCGAACTTAGTTAGCCAGAGGCTTTCTGTGTTAGCCTGTACTTCAGGAGAGGTCCCAGGACGGAACCCTGTGGTACTCCACTTGTCACTGCTTTGAGGTCAGATTTGGAGTCTGCAACTTTTACAGCGTGTGTTCTGTCAGTGAGCCAGTTGGCAACCCATCTTGTGATGTAGGGATTTGTACCTAGTTTAGTGTGTTTAGTTATAATTCCAGAATGGGGGATGGTGTTGAAAGCCTTTGCGAGGTAAAGATAGGCTGTGTGAACCACCTTACCCTCATCCACGGCGTTTGTGACTGCCTCAAAGAAGTCGATCAGGTTCAAGAGGCATGATCTGCCTTTCACAAACCAGAACTGGGTGGGATCCAGAGTTTGGAGGTTACCAATGTCTTTGTTCATGAGTTCCATGATGATACGTTCCATGGCCCTGCAGACCAGGCTCATCAGGCTAATAGGTCGATAGTTCCCGGGATCAGTGGTGGCTCTCCCTTTGTGGAGTGGGATAACTGTTGCTGTGTGCCATTCAGTGGGCACAAAGCCTGATGTGAGGCTATTATTGAACATGGTGCTTAAGTGGTGAGCCAGTTCGTTCTGAAGTTCATGTAAAACGCAGCCTGGGATGTTGTCTGGTCCCATGGATGCTGTGTTTTTGGCTTTAGAGAGTGCAGCTTTTACCTGCGTAGTTGTGATTACAGGGACTCTGCATTCTTCCTGTATAGATATGGGCCCTTTAGGGGGTGAGAGGGGGAGGGTAAAGTTAGCACTGAACCGATCTGACAGGATGTTGGCAATATCAGTTGGTTCTGTAATTTTCGTGCCTTTGTGCTGTAACTCAGAGCAGATCTGAGTATTGCCATTTAGATTCTTGACATGGCTATAGAATGCTTTGTGGCTGTCCTTGGATTTAGTGGCGATTTTGTTTTCATAGCTAGCTTTGGAGGATCTTATAAGGGATCTCAGCTTCTTACTGAGGCTGACCAGGGAGCTCCTCCACTCATGGGATTTTGCTCTCTTTTGCAACAGTTTCTTCCTTCTGTTGTACAGTTTGTTTATGACAGGAGACCAACAGATTGGCTTCCTTTTTTTGGAGGATAGCATCTTGGTTCTGTTTGGGATAGCACGTTCCATGCACTCATGTAAGTGCTTATAGAGTGCATTTGTGTAGGATTCAGCAGTTGTAACTGTATTGTCCATCTGCATGGGTGTCATGAAGTTTACCACTTCTGTCTTAAGAAGCATGAAGTTGGCTTTGGAGAAATTTTTTACTGTGGTTTCCTTAATGGGGGGTGGGTGCGGGATGTGGATATCAAGGATGATAAGCTTATAGTCGGATTGGACCAACGAGGAGTTGACTTTAGGTGTGGAACACCGGTCACTCATGTTGGTAATGACTAGGTCTAGGATATTGTTGCCCCTGGTATGAGTGTGGATACGTTGATCTAGGGCATTGGAGTTTATGAATTCCAGAAAGCGTTGAGCTAAGGAGTTGGTACATGAGTAGTTTTCCCAGTTAATGGTGGGGTAGTTGAAGTCGCCCGTTATAAGGGTGTTTGGTTGAACCCTAATATTTTCCAGTACATCAAGAAAAGAGGAGTGGGAATCCTGGGGCATGGTGGGGGATCTGTATCAAGCTACAATTTGGATTGCAGTTTAGCCCAGAGTTAGTTGCACTTGGATAACCTCGGATGCATTATGCTGAGCAACTAGCCTGGAGGTGTGGATATCCTTAATGAATATGGACACACCTCCGTCTTTGGTGTTTCGGTCCAGGTTACATGGCCGAAAAGTGTGGTATGAGCTGTAGCCTGGTAGTGCAACGGTGCTCTCTGGAGCCTTGAACCAGGTCTCAGTCACTGCACAGATATCGATGTTCTCCATTTTAAGGAGTGCCTCAAGTGAGTGCATTTTGAGATTTAGACTTCTAGCATTGAATAGCATTACCCTCAGCTTTTGCTTGCCTATTCCTGTTATGGTGG
Organism: Protopterus annectens; assembly: GCF_019279795.1. NCBI lineage: Eukaryota > Metazoa > Chordata > Ceratodontiformes > Protopteridae > Protopterus > Protopterus annectens. Next base: position 560,376,948 of record NC_056725.1, read on the forward strand.
TAAATTTGTTATTTGAACCCTGCCAAAAAGGCACTATAGGGGCAGCAAGAGCCTCAGCCAGTATCCAGAATCCCAGGGGCGACAGGTGCAGGCCATCTGTGGCAAAGCATCGTGGTCTGTTGTCCATGTCATCCCAAGCAGAAAGATACTGGATCCCCTTAGAATGACATCAGAAGCTTAGCCAATTGTTGAAGTCAATCATTTTGTCCTTGTACTGCAGTATCATTCTGGGCGATGGCAGAATGCTACTCAGGGCTAGAGTCATACCTGCCTGGGCTACAAGATCGGAGAGCTCTTCCATGTCTCTTTTCATGTAGTCCAGGGAGGTACGTCTCAGGTCATTCACACCAACATGGACAATGACAGAGTCATATTTGTACTTGTTGTGGAGTGACCTGAGTGCATGGGTTATGTGGCGGATCCTGGCACCCAACAGGCAGCTGACAGTAACCTTCTCCTTGTCTAGCCTGGTGAGTGGGACATCAGTTTGCCTGACTAGTATGTTGGGTACGTTGTTTTGCCTTATTGGCTATGGTTGAGTGGCACACTGAGTCTGTGGGCTATGTGTCATTTGGGTTATGTTGGGGGATGGAGGTTGCATGCGTTTCTGCTTTGGAGGTCTCTGTTGCTTAGACAGATTATTATTGAGAACCTCCGCGAATGTTTTTGTGTTACTGTGTGTGGATTTTGGTGGTGTAGATTTAGTGAGACTATGTGATGAGTGTGGTGTGGTGCAAATCTTTACCTTCTCCTTAGGGCTGTCAAGTTCAGTCTTGGTTGGAGAGAGCTTTACCTCCAGTTTGGCTAGATAAGTGCATCTCTCACGGGTTGTAGTGTTGGGTGGTAGGTGGAGAGGGTTGTCTGTGTACATGAGGCAATTTCTACATTGCCTCAAGATGCCCAGATTCATCAGATAGACAGGCGAGAACACTGGGAGCTGACCCTTGGACATGCCTGAATAAAAAACTATTTTCCTCTAGATAAGTGAGGAAAGTGAATGCTAGAGCTGTTTTTCTATAAGCAAGTGAGAAAAGTAAGTACAAATCTGTTTTCCTCTAGGTAATGAGGAAGATTGAGTGCTATAGTAATTAGTAGCTTATTTAGTGCTTACAAGTTCTGAACAAGTGCTGAGCATGAACAAGCAAATTTAAGTGCTAAAACTAAGAATCTGTATCTGCACTAGACGAGTTAAAGGACAAAAACAAGTGCAAATGCAGGCTTTCAAATCAGAAAGTTGAGAGAGATGGAAGATTGCCAAAACGGCCAATAACTACAATTTCTGGGCCAGAACCACTCCTCATGTGGTAGACAGGTTACCTAGTGCTTACCACTCCCCCTGATAAGCTAGAAGGCTTCCCTCCAACACAGAAAGGCTTGGGGGGGGCTCAGAAGCTTACATACAGTCCTGGATACAGCAAATCTGTGTCTGGAACACTAGTTACAGGAAAGGTAGGAAACAGGCTTACAGTTTTATTTATTTATTTATTTTTTTTTTTTTTTATAGAAAAGTAGCAAAAACAGTAGTAAAAACAATTCACATGCAGTGCAAACTAGCACACTTGAGTATGCAGCAATATTAGACCAAACAGTATAAAAATGCAATTAAATTAAATCTAAAAAGCCCAGCACTTGCTCCTAAAGCATTTATACACAGGTAAAGCACTCTTAAACAAAAAAGAAAGCACTACATCCACCTACAATCCCCTTGAATACCCATTACCCTATAGGTCCTTCCTGACTCAGTTACACAGCAATCCCTTACACTATTCTAGCATGTCGAAGGGTCAATTACTGGCGTCCTCTCCAGTTCAGCTGGTGAATCTGGGAATCTTGAGGCAATGTTACAACTGCCTCATGTACACAGACAACCCTCTCCTCCTCCCAACAAATACAAATATATGTGAGAGATGCGACTATATAGCCAAATTGGAGGCTGAGCTCTCTCGACTCAGTACTGGCAAAACCAGTCAGGAAGAGAAGGTAACCACACTCACCACAAACCCAGTCTCACATAGACCTATCACAACTGCAAACCAAACACATAAACACACAAAAACATACTCGGAGGCTCTAATTAAAAATCTACCAAAACAACAGAGGCCTCCAAAGCAGACATCCAAGCAACCACTACCTCAAAACACAGCACATGCAACCCATAGTTCACAAAGTCAGTGTGCCAAACAGTCACAGCCCTTAAGGCCAAACAACATGCCTGATACACTTGTAATAGGTGACTCCATAGTCAGACACACTGACGTCCCGCTCACCAGACTGAACAAGGAAAAGGTTACAGTAAGCTGCCTGTCGGGCGCTAGAATCCGCCATATAACACAAGCACTCCAAAGCAAGTACAAATATGACTCAGTCATTGTCCATGCCGGTGTGAATGACCTGAGACGTACCTCCCTGGACTACATGAAAAGAGACTTAGAGGAGCTCTCTGATTATGTAGCCCAGGCCGGTATGACCCTGACCCTGAGCAGCATCTTACCCTCACCAAGAATGATGCCACAGTACAAAGACAAAATGATCAGCTTTAACAATTGGCTCAATTACTGGTGTCATTCTAAGGGGATCCAATGTCTGTCTGCTTGGGATGACATGCTTGATAAGCCACGCTGCTTCGCAAGGGACAGCTTGCACCTGTCACCCCTGGGCTTCCGGATATTGGCCAAGGCTCTTGCCACACCCATAGTGCCTTTTTTAGGCAAGGCTCAAAAGACAAACCCACCTCCCTAGAAAACACAAGTGGAAAAAAACTAAGGGTAATGCTGCTCAACGCCAGAAGTCTAAACCTCAAGATGCACACTCTCGAAGCCCTCCTCAGTATGGAGAACATCAATGTCTGTGCAGTGACTGAAACCTGGTTCAAGGCTCCTGAGAGCACCCCAGCACTACCAGGTTATACCTCATATCATGCTTTTCGGCCTCAAAACTTGGGCCGAACCACAAAAGGAGGGGGAGTATCCATATTTATCAAAGATACCCACACCTCCAGATTAGTGGCAATGCACGAAGCATCGGAGACCATCCAGGTGCAACTAATCATAGGCAAAACTGCCCTACAGTTTGTAGCATGCTACAGACCACCCTCTCAAACTCAGGAACCCCATCCAGCCTTCCTGAAGACACTGGAGAGTATGAATGTCTCTCCAAATACCATCATATTGGGAGACTTCAACTACCCAAACATAGACTGGGAGCATTACTCAAGCCCCAACACCCTAGCCCAAAGGTTCCTAGAATTCATAAACTCAAATGCGATGGAACAACTAGTCACCACTCCCACAAGAGGAGATAATATACTAGACCTGATCATCACAAACATGGGGACACAATGCTCCACACCAGAAGTATACCCCTCATTGGTGAGATCAGACCATAAATTAATCTCACTGGAAATTCACATCCAGCTCCCACCCCCAGCACAAAAGACCACAGTGAAGAATTTCTCAAAAGCTGACTTCACACTTCTTAAGACTGAAGTGGTATCCTTCAAGGCCCCTGGGCCAGTGAAAACCACAGCCCACACTGCTGAATCCTTTATAAACGCTTTCTACGGACACCTTCAAGAATGCATGGATCATGCAATCCCAAATAAAACCAAGACCCATTCCCCCAAAGGCAGGCATCCTGTCTGATGGACCCCAGCCATAAACAAGCTTTACAACAGGAGGAGGAAGCTACTACATGATAGAGCAAAATCCCCAAAAGGGAAGGCATCTCTGATCAGTACTAGCAAAAAACTACGATCACTCATAAAATCATCCAAGGCCAACTTTGAGAGAAAAATCGCAAAAGACACTAAAGACAATCACAAGGCCTTCTTTAGTTATGTTAGAAACCTGGCTGGAAACTCCCAGATATGCTCTGAGTTAGTCTAAAATGACAAAAAATACACTGAACCCACAGACATTGCCAACATACTGGCAGACAGGTTCAGTGCAAATTTCTCCCCCCCCCCCAAAAGGAGAAATATCTATCCCAGCAGAGTATAGCCTCCCTTACATCTCAGATGCCCAGGTGAGAGCCGCCCTCTCCAAAGCTAAAAATACAGCATCAATGGGACCAGACGGTCTCCTGGGTTGCGTGCTACATGAACTCCAAGGGGAACTAAACCTGCACATAAGGCTGCTGTTTAATCTTAGCCTTACTACAGGATATGTACCCAAAGAATGGCGTACAGCAACAGTGGTCCCACTCCACAAAGGAGGTGCTTCTACGGACCCTGGAAATTACCGCCCCATAAGCTTGGCGAGCCTTGTCTGCAAAGCTATGGAGAGGATCATTATGGAACTCATAAACAAAGACATTGGGGACCTACAGACACTGGATCCTACCCAATTCGGCTTTGTTAAGGGCAAATCCTGACTTTTGAACCTGGTCAACTTTTTTGAAACCGTTACTAAGGCCATTGATGAGGGTAAGGCAGTTCACACAGCCTACCTTGATCTTGCAAAAGCCTTCGACACAATACCCCACTCGGGCATCATAGACAAGCTCACCAGCTTAAATGTAAACCCATATGTCATAAGATGGGTTGCAAACTGGCTCAAGGACAGAACCCACAAGGTCAGAATTGCTGGAGCCATGTCAGACTCTAAGCCAGTCACAAGCGGAGTCCCACAGGGCTCGGTCCTGGGACCCCTCTTGTTCGGCATTTATTTTTCCGAGGTGCAAGCAAACATAGGAGGATTGTGGCTAACAAAGTTTGCAGATGACTGCAAACTGGGCGCCATAATTGATACTCCAGGGCACACAAGCATCCTTCAGAAAGGCCTCATAGAAACGGATAACTGGTGCCAGAGCCATGGCCTTAAACTGAACGCCAAAAAATGTATAGTCATACCTTTTGGGAAAAACAAAGTACCCACAAATTACCACATAGGTGGTAATCCATTAAGTACGGAAGAAGTAATCAGGGATCTAGGGACCCAGGTTGACAGAAACCACTCATTTGACACTCACGTTGCCAAGGTGGTTAGGAAGACCTTCTATATTACCCACCTTATCATGAAAGGATTCACATCTAGATCAAGAGAGGTCATTGTACCCCTATACTCTTCCCTTATCAGGCCCATAATTGAGTACAATGCCCCATTTGGGATGTACCTTACCCGACACCTGCAGCAGTTAGAAAGACCCCAAAAGTACCTCACCAAGAGGATCAAGGGTCTCATACATATGTCATATGCTGCCCGGCTGAAGAAACTCCAGCTCTCTTCAGTCGCATACCGCCTACTCAGAGGCAATCTATGTCTGACGTACAAGGCCATGTCCAATCCGGAATTAATGGACATGCTCCACCTCAGAAAATCCAAATCCACCAGAGCCACAAGAGCGAGAGATTTGAACCTCAACACAGAAATAAATAGGACGTGCTGGAGGGACAGATTCATAACCCAGAGGCTCCCTACACTCTGGAACAGAATCCCAGTCCATGTTAGGCAGAGCCCCTCACTGACTCTCTTCAAGAGAAATCTTGACGAGTGGATGGGAGATCATAGGTTTATCCCGGGGGTAATTTCTGTGTCACTACTAGACAGAGGCACAGTAAACTAAACCCTAAATGGGCATAGTATTTTCATTCCAAGGGATGGCGAAAGCCACACGCACTCGGGCTAGGCTTATAAATGCCCTAGGGCAGATAGCCTAGTATGAACCTATGAACCTATGAATGCAGCTGTTACTATGCCAACTGAAGACACAGCAGAAAATGGGGGTTAGGTGGGAAAAACAGTTTCAACAGAGATCTAAGCAACAACTAACAGTACAAACTTTAAAACCAAAAAAATATTTTCAGCTCTGTATATTTGCCGAACATTCTCTCAGAACAATGAGACAACAGTTTCAACAGAGATCTAAGCAACAATTAACAAACTCTATAACCAAAAAAAATATAAACAGCTCTGTATATTTGCAGATAATCTGTAAGGTATCATAGGCATCAAAATAGGAAAAGTTAGCCATGACTAATTATTAAAGACATCTGGTTTTATGTTTAAATGATTCCACAAGTGAGATTAATTTTTGCCGTGTGGAGGTGTCATTCCTTAGGGGTTTAAGGCTACAGTGGAAGTTACTATCTTACTGGAGTGCTTATTCCACTTTGTTTTGGGGATATACTCTGTTGATCAAAAGTATATATATATATATATATATATATATATATATATATATATATATACAAGTTGAGCCAAATCTGATGGAAAAGAGGCTGTATTTAAGCATATTCCATAAGCACGAAGGCGTATACCCTTTGAAAAAATATTTTTGTGCAAACAGATATGCTAGAATTTCAGTAAAAAAGCAGGCATATTTATCAAGGCATATGACTGTATGTGTTTGTTCAATGCTTTTTCCCCACAATGCTCATTTGGCTAATTTTCTTTCTTTTTTCCTTCTTTCATTCATTCATGCATCTATTATTCCTTCCTTTTTTTTTTTCTTTAAATATACTAAGTGAAATACTCCTGTGGCGGCAGAGATATGGGCACCCGTGGAGAGCCGCAGTGTTACAGATCTTTTGTCTCAAAAAGTGCAGTTCTTTTGCTAGGGAGGCCCCTTTAGCACTAGGAGCGTGGTGGTGATGTCCAGTTAGGACAAGCCGAGGCTGCCAGGGGGAAACCCACCTAACTGGAACGTGAGACCGAAGCCCTGATGAGGCCTTGTAGCACTGCGACTTCTCCACGATGCCCACATTGCTGCTTCCACAGGGGTATTTCACTTGGCATTTCTTCCCTCCCTGCTGGGAGGCCTTTACCCCTCCATCTATCGGCTACCTCACCCAGCCTTTCTTTAAATATACTGTCCAGAAACATGTGCTGTCTAGGGTTGGAGGCTATACTTGTAGAAAGGCCATCTTTTAGACAGAGGGGTATAACTAAAAAAAAAAAAAAAAAAAAAAAACAGTTATGCTACTAGATTTTCTTTGTGGGTAAAATTAGTCTTTTAACCACAAGGGGAGTAATTAATTAGCTTTATTTAATATATGCATTTTATATCATAAATATGGATGTTAACAGTTAAAGCCTTATCATCAAAAAATACTTCCTTTCTTTTTTGTTTTCAGTTATCTGGCACTCAATGTACTTAATATTCAGGTTATATGCAGTTTCAGTATATATTTTTTCTGCTGTTAAGGTTTTGAAAAAGCTGGATTTCCAGTGTCTGCCTTATAATATCAGGGATATAGTAATACTGGCTTGCAACCTGACAAATATTTTAAACATTCTAAAAGAGTTCCTGTTTGTAAACAAGTAAATCCTCAGGATAGTGGCAACTCCAATTATATTGTTAAACATAGCTTAAAATTTGTGTAACATTAGTTAAATTTTGTTTATTAACTCTTCCATTATCATAAATAACAAATATAGTCTTGCGATAAACAGGGACATAACACAAAACCATATTTTGCATCCACTTATACTTTATGCCCGTAACAATATCTGGAAGCCCTCTGATTCAGACAGAAATCATATCTTAACAAATACTCAACAAATTTCATTTTTATTCCTTCAGAAGCTAAACTTAGCTTTCACCCTACTGAATCTCATTCAGGCTCTTTATTTTTCCCCTGCTTTCTTATTACATATAAATTAAAAGACTGGACCATTTTTCAGTACCACTCATCCTGTTTCATGTACCCATCCTTTTTTGTTATAACACTTGAACAGTTTACTGATTTTCAGCCCACCATTAGCAGTCTCTTAATCATCATTTTCTTTAATTTCAAAGCCTATTTTATGTGGATGATTTACTTGTAATTCTGGCAACTATTGCTACAGTTCAACAAACTTCTTTTACAGTGTGCAATATTAACATATGCTTTCTCACACACACACACACACACACACACACACACACACACACACACACACACACACACACACACACACACACACACACACACACAAATTAGCATAGAGGAAAATATTCTGTGTGAGGTCTGGAGCCAGTTGCTTACTGCTGGATAGCTCTACCTTTCTCTGTCTAATGGCGTAGGGGGCAAGAGGGATGGATAGCCAGCATAGTCATCCACAGAGATGGGATTTTACTGCTTGAGGAGGTATCCCTAACCCTAGATTGCTGGTATACTATGATTGGTCAAAGTCAGCTAATGGTCCCCAAAGCTCAAGTCCCAAACATGTGGGTGCTTACTGATACCTGCCTGCATTCATAGCCTGGCCTCCATTCTTATCTGTGGTCTCTGCCTGGGGTTTAACAATGGTGAAAATACACCAGAACACCATTCCCATTTCTGCTGGAAAGAGGTGAGCAGACAAGGCCTTGTTATTCTCCTATTCCCCATGTCAAATCCAGCAGGTCCCTAAGATGCTAAATGATTTGGATCATTTTTGTTGCAGTGAAACTTTGATGTCACTTCACCAAAAGGGCTGGTAACACTTAGTACATTTTTTTAGAGATTAATATTACCCCAGTTTAGCTATCTTTACTACCTTTATAAAATCAAAAAGTTAATCATGAAGAAGTTATTTCCATGTTATCATTTATTTGGGTAGCACACTTAATTCATGGTTATCATCTTCTGTAAAACAAAAAGCCAACAAATGCCCTTAAGAAAACTACCACATTTTATCAATTCAGTATTAACTTGCATCTCCAGCATTATGACTGAATATCTCTCCATATTTTTAACAGAAGGGATGATAACATGAAGACATTACTGGATTCCAAGAGAGGTATTCAGGTCAACATATGAACAACAATAAAGAACAAAGATGAAGAGGATTCACTGAGAGCCAAACACAAATCAATCCAGCAACAAAAACAAAGAAGGCTTACTGCTGCATGCTCTCAAAAGCTTTTAATAGATTTCAACACACAGGTTTGTTTTTACTATCACTTCTTCGGGTACCTGAAGAAAAAATTATGATGTCCTTTTTAGGTATTGTGTATAGAGTAGAAAATTTATTTTATTTATTTATTTTTTGTTTTAGACATTTTAGGCAAAGTTGGTATAGGGCTGAGAGATGAGGATGTTGATTTAATTATAGATTAACATGAATTCCATTGGCAGATTGAACTCTCAACATATCACTCTCCTGGTCATAATGGTTGTGTTAGTTTAAAGGTAGAGTTGAAGGCTAGAACATTAAGATTCTGCATAGTTATTAGCAGATTTAAATATTTATGATGCCATTAAAAATAGATTAAGTTGCTTATTCTTATTATATGTTTTGTTTCACAAGTTTTATTTTGTTTGAAATTTTAATGATTGTTTCTGTATTATGGAACCCTGAGAAAAGTCATGAAAGGACAAAAATACTTGCATTGTTCTAGGTTTGTTCTTGTTTCATTTGTTTACTATCAGCAGTTGTCTTACTTTTTGGTTGTAGTTACTTTTTTTAAGTAATTTTTTATTAATTTAACATATTTACAATATATACACAGGAAGGAAGAAACTGAACATCACATCCTATTCTACAGTGTTAGGAATACATTGAATAATCAAGGTAATCTTATATAATTAATGCAAGCCATTTCATGCTGGTTTGTTAGCTTTTTCCCCATTCTATACTACTATTTAAATTGTTATTGTTTATGTATAAACTATTTACTACCTATATTTATGAAAGTTATGTATTCTCAATTGTTATCGATTTCTTATAATGTTTGTAATGTTTTTTGTTGTAAAGGAGCTTTTCTCCCCAGATCTCCATTGATAAAGGGCCACTGGCCTAGTTGGAAATCCCCAGTAAATAAATGCAAAATAAATAAATGAATAAATAAAAAATAAAATTAAGACTCTTGGTATTTCAATAGCAACATTTCAAGGCCATTCCAACCACTAAAAGTATTAGTATGATTTATAGATTTTATTCTGATTACTTCTTTTTCAGTTTTACATAGTATGGCTGTTAACATTTAAACAATTCTTTGAATGTAGGAACGGAGTTCAATTTCTAATTTTTTCTAATAATTTTTCTAGTTACTGCCAGTAAACTCAAGAAGTTTTTTTTGTTGTTGTTTGGCTTTTACAGATAAAGGAAGTTGAACATTCATTAGTATTTTGATCTAGTTAAAGAACAATTATCAGACGATAACCTCTTAAAAACATACTTATCTCTTCCCAATATACATTAAAATTTTCACAATCCATAAACATGTGCATCCAATCAGTGTTTACAACAAATTGAAGAAGTAATTTACTAAACTTAAAAATGTTATAGAAAATAACAAACATTCTATGTATATATAGCCATGTAAAACTTTCCAGTATAAACTTGAAAAAGTTTGACTAACTGATTTAAGTGACAAACTTTTATTCTTACCATCTGTTGAGTAATTCAATCCGCTATCTAAAAAGTTCCTGAATTTTGCATCAAAATGATTATTATTATTATTTTTATTATTATTTTTATTATTATTATTATTTGTATTATTATTATTATTATTCATAATTAACATATAACTTGGATAAGCTTCCTTTGTAGGTTATTTTACCTTCAGTGATAGCATTCATATATTGGGGGAATAGTGTTCTTCTCCTCTTCACTCATATTATTTATAAATTAATTTAATTTCTTACTGATTGATAATATTAACTGGTTAACAGATTAATCTAACATATTCTTTCATTAAATATTCTGGCGAGTTAGCTTTTCTCTTTTCAAAGCAATCTGATTATAATGCTAATCCATACCTTTTTAATAAATTAATTTTAACAGTGTTCTGAGCTTCCTTATATATGGAGATTTATGCAATGGGAAAGCACAAAAATTTCCAATTTGATATTATTGGAGTTTTAAAAAAATATTTTAACTGTTCTAAGTATTGATTTCATATATGCAGAGTGTACATATTGAAATTAATCTAATTCTAAGATAAATTTTATTAATCAGATAAAAGGATTGTTGCACATTTCTTCTTCGTCTTCTTCTTTCCGCTTTTCCCGGTTAGGGGTCGCTACAGCGGATTACCTGTCCGCTCATGATTGGTAGTGGAGTTTTACAGTGTTGAGTTGCCAGCCCAATCTTCCACAGAAGGCACACACACGCACTCACTCCTAAGGCCACTTTAAAGTATTCAATCCACCTACAGCATGTCTTTGGGATTGTTACACGTTTCTAATTTATCATATTTGATAAACTTACAAGAATTTAGTGTAATCTGCTCCTGAATGGTTTTCCATTGACTAGTGTAGGTTGAGTCTATCCGGAGTATAATAGAGTTAAAATTTGCAGAAATATAGTAACATTCTACATCTGGGAAGTTAATACCACCATACTTCCATAATCATATACAGTGGATATAAAAAGTGTACACACCCCTGTTAAAATGCCAGGTTTTTGTGATATAAAAAACATGAGACCACAATAAATAATTTCAAAACTTTTCCCACCTTTAGTGTGACCTATAAGCTGTACAATTCAATTGAAAAACAAACAAATCTGTTAGGGGGAAAAATATAAAAAATAAAAAAAAGTACAGTAAGCAGGTTGCATAAGTGTGCACACCCTTAAACTAATACTTTGTTGAAGCACCTTTTGATTTAATTACAGCATTCAGTCTTCTTGGGTAGGAGTCTATCAGCATGGCACATCTTGGCTTTGCAATATTTGCCCACTCTTCCTTACAAAAGTGCTCAAAATCTGTCAGATTGTGAGGGCATCTGTTGTACACAGCCCTCTTCAGGTCAACCCACAGATTTTCTATTGGATTTAAGTCTAGGTACTTGCTGTACCATTCCAAAACTTTAATTTTCTTCTGGTGAAGCCATTATTTTATTGATTTGGAGTTATGCTTGGGGTCATTGTCATGTTGAAAGTTGAAATTCCTCTTCCTCTTTAGCTTTCTAGCAGATGGCTGGTTTTGGGCCAAAGGTGACTGGCATTTGGATCTGTTCATAATTTCCTCCACCTTGCCTAAAGCCTCAGTTACAGCTGAAGAAAATCAACCCCAAAGCATGATATTGCCCACCACCATGCTTCACCAAGGGGATGGTGTTCTTTTGGTGATGCGAAGTGTTATGTCCCAAACGTACCTTTTGGAATTGTGGCCAAAAATTTTAACCTTGGTCTCATTAGACCATAACACATTTCCCACATGCTTTTAGGAGACTTGATGTATTGTTTTGCAAATTTTAGCTGGGCCTGGATTTTTTTTTCTGTTTAAGAAAAGGCTTCAATCTTGCAACTCTACCCCATAGTCCAGACATATGGAGAATATGGGAGATTGTTGCCATGTGTAGTACACAATCAGTACTTGCCAGAAATTCCTGCAGCTCCTTCCGTGTTGCTGTAGGTCTCTTGGCATCGTCTCTGACCAGTTTTCGTCTTGTCTTTTCATCAGTTTTGGAGGGACATCCAGTTCTTTGAAACATCACTGTTGTCCCATATTTTCTCCACTTTTTAATAATTCTTTTTTTTTTCAAAACAAGTTTATTGTTTTAACATATAAGAGAAATATCATAACAATTTTATACAAATAATTAAAAATAGGTATTATTATAATATTCAACAAAACAACTAAAGTATTTACAAAGACATCCACTACAATCAGATCAATTAATTAAACTAAAATACTGTGCTATTGAAATTAGAATTTTTTTAACAAATTTTGTAAATTATCCCATACAATAAAATGTGATGTTTTTCTAGTTGTTCTCATTCTAATTGTGCTTATTTCCATATGACACATTATATTCATAACATTTTTAAATTCATTGAACGAAGGAGGTGTATCTGAAATCCAATTTCTAGTTATTATTTTCCTAGCCACTGCTAGGATAGACCATAACAAGGGAAGCTTAATCTTTTTAACGCATTGAGGTACAGGTGTGTTGAATAATATAAGAGACTTAGAAATAATGAAATTATCTGTAAAAAGAGCCTGCAAAAATTCATTAATTGACTTCCAGTATTCTTTCAACTTCATACAGTCATAAAACATATGAGCCCAGTTAGCATTAATTTCTACATTACATCTCTTACATAGATTATCTTTATTATTAATTTTATTCATCATCAAAGGTGTATAAAAAGATCTATGTAAAATTTCCATGTATAAAGTCTCCAGACAATGGAAGATGTAGTTCTATAAGCAGATTCCAATATATATTGTTTATCTTGTTGAGTTGGTGGGTCCCCATTAATAGAGGTGAAATAATTCCAGTATGAATCTACATTGTAAAAAGTTTCTTGTCTGATAATTTTATGTATATATGAAAGTTTACCTTTATCAGAAACTTTATGCTGTAAATTTATTATCAAGTAATCAATCAGTTTTGGAATAGATTCTTTAACTGTTATAGACATTAGATCTATTCTATCAATGAGATGTTGTCTAAAGATCTGAACCTCTAACCAGCAAGTTTCTCTTAGATCAAATTTTCTCCACTTTTTGATGACTGTCTTCACTGTGTTCCACGGTATATCCAATGCTGTGGAAATTTTTATGTGCCCTTCTCTTGACTAATACCATTCAACAATGAGATCCCTTTGATGCTTTGTATGCTCTCTGTGAACCATGGCTTTTGTTGTAGCAGGCAACTGAGTAAATGTCAGAAAAATCCTACTAGGGCAGCTGAACTTTATATTTGGGGTTAATCAGAGTCTGTTTAATTGATGGCAGGTGTATACCCAAGAAGACAGAATACTGTAATTAAATCAAAAGGTGCTTCAGCAAAGTACTAGTTTAAGGGTGTGCACACTTATACAACCAACGTATTGTACTTTTTTTAAAATATTTTTTTCCCCTAACAGATTTGTTTGTTTTTAAGTTGAATTGTACAGGTTATATGTCACATTAAAGGTGGGAAACATTTTGAAATGATTTATTGTGGTCTCATTTTTTATATCCCAAAAACCTGGCATTTTAACAGGGATGTGTACACTTTTTATATCCACTGTATTATAAGCAAGTCTCAGCATTTTAGCATAAGATACCATAAGAATGAAGTTAACATTTTTCCATTTTCTTTAAAAGTTTTTGTCAGGTATTAAAGCTATTGAATGCAACCCACACACGCACGCACACACACACACACACACATACACACACACACACACACACACACACACACACACATACACACACACACACACACACACACACACACACACACACACACACACACACACATACATACATATAATCTCAAGTAATATAATAATTTTAATAAGTACTAACCTATCCTCAAAAGTAAAAAAAAAATAATTCCACTTTTTTTAATAAGAAGTAACACTTCTTCAGTTATTTTTTCAAAATTAATAATAATCTCACTCACATCTTGATAGATTTTATTCCTAAATAATTTAGTTCTTTTCCTTCCCAGTTATATTTATATTTATATTTAAGCTTACTATCTAGTAACTGATTTAACACTAAAGTTTCAATTTTATTATTATTAAATTTCAGCAGCAATGCTTCTTGAAACTTTTCAGTTTCCTCATCAATTTCTTCAATTGAATAATTCAGATTTCCTATAGTTGGTAAAATATTTGTGAAAAGTTGTATTTTAGATTGACAGTCTTTGTTAATTTAGAATCCATCATGTTTTTCATTGCTTCTTATACTGTTAGCTAAGGGTTCAATAACCAATGCAGATTTATTTATTTATTATTTTCTTTTACATTTGTTGATTGGGATAGTCCGACTGGATACTTGTCCATTTTCAGTGGAGGCCCAGGGAGAAAAGCTCCATACATACATACAGAAAAACTGTTACATTAAACAAGTTAAAGCACTGTTACAGATACAATACATAGGATAAAAGTAATTCATTCTGTCATATATAAATCTGATTTGTCATTGAGTAACAGTTGGGATGCAATGTAGGGGTGGCCAAAATACCTCTTTAGCACATGTTTATATTGCCAGAGTTATTCAGGATTAGAGCAAGGACATAGTCATTGCCTTTTAAAGTACTGTTTTAGATTTTTAATTTTAATAGTAGAGGGGACAAGGGACACCATTGCTTTGTGCCTTTGTTTAAACTGAATCCGTGAGAAATGTAAGATCCAATTTTAACATATGCTTTAGAGTCTCTGTATACAGTTTTTTAAATATTCCAATAAACTGTTCTGGAAATGCAAACACTTCTAAAGCTTTAAACAGGTAGTTCCAGTCTACAGAATTAGAAGCTCTCTTAATATCTAAGCCAATTAGGGCCAATTTCTTGTTTATTCCTTTTGCGAATTCTAAGATAGTTATTACCCCTTTTATGTTATCATATGTTAATCTGTTGACTATAAATCCTGTTTAATCTTTATCAATTAATTTATCTATTATATCTCTTATTCTTGTAGTGAAGATGGAAGTAAATATTTTATAGCCTACATTTAATAATGAAATATTTCTATATGAGGAAACTAACTTATTATCCTGTCGTTGTTTAAGTATAGGTGAGATGTGAGATTACAGAAAATTTCCATGAGGGAGGAATTATTTTGTCACTCTGAATTATCTTGAAAACATCATTCAGTAATTCTAAAATATTTAATGGAAGCAGACTATATAACTTCATACTTAAACCACCTAAACCTTTCCCTTTTTTAAAGCTTCTTTAACTTCTATTAGGGTAATAGGCTTATTCAACACTTATATTTGTTGGTCAATAAGTTTATTAGTAACGGTTTTCTTTAAATACATGTCAAGTTTGTAATCATCTGGATTATTATTCTTATCTTTGTTAAGATCCTCATGGATTTTTTTAATATTAAGTATTTTCTCTATGTCTAAAGTAAGCCTATTAGTGTGAGGATTTCATATACTATTGATTTGTGTATTTTGCATAACATCTTACTTCTGTTAGGTAATCTGTGTACATTTTTTGAAGTCATTATATAACTGTGTAATTTTAGTTTTTCTAAAACTATGTCCGCTTTATGCATTCAAACTGATATTTTGTTATTATTTTTAATGACTTCAGTATTATCTAATTTCTTTGTTTTTCATAATCTACTTTGTTCATTTCATCTAGTATTTCTAACAACTCTTTATCCTGCTCTTTCATTTTATTACTAACCCATCTTCCCATTAGTCTCATAGTATGACTTTACTAACCTGACCATTATCATTCAAAAATAAAAAAATAAATCTCGACTTGTTCCTTAAGGTAATTCTTAAATTATTTTAATTTCATCATATATACTGGGATTCTATAAATAATCTAAAATTTCCTTATATCCATTAATATATTAATACTGTGTGCATTATGCTCAGATAAAGGGCAAAGAATAGTTTTAAAATAATTCACTTTATTAAGTATATAGAAGCATAAATCCTTTCAATTCTAGTTTTGAGTCCCATGAGCATAAGAATAATGAGCGAAGAACAATGACTTATCTTCTTGCTATTAAATCAATTAAATTCTTATTATTAAGCCATCTTTTTAATGCTTTAGCCCATGCCAGTATTTTAGCTTTCTTCTGTTCATTTGTATCTTCTATACTAGATTCCAGGGAGCCAGTAAAAATTAGGTAGTGTATAGAGTTTGCCATTACATTACATTATTACAAATGTTTACATTCCTTTGGGATCAGTAATTGATTCCATGACCTTAGGCATTGCAGTAGAGTTTCTCCAAAGCACTTCCTCTCCTCTTTTTTGTTAAAAAAAAAGCAGATGATAAAATTTTGTAGCCTAAGTTATTTAAATATTGTATATCTTTATCTATCTAGTGAGTTTCTTGCAGGAATATAATGTCTCCTCTATTTAATTTTTGATATCTCATTAATGATTTCCTTTTGTTGCCATTATTTTATCCACTTAAATTAGTAGATAATAGATTAAAAGTATCCATATTATGTATTTAAAAAGACTTTTTTCAAAGATAATGTCACACATTTATCCACCATATTAATTTAATTATATATAAGACTAATGCATTCCTCCAACACTATCTTAAAAGTCCGCATTTTCTGAATTCTTCCTTTCTACAAACTAAACTATTAAAACTCATAAAATCAAAGACAAGTTTACAACTATAACTGAATATATTGCAAATAAAATACAACCTACCATGGATACCAATGTTCCTAGTTTATCTGCTGATTAGATAAACTACTATACTGTCTCTGTATCTACCAATACCTAATCTTCTTTAAAACACCTTTATTGAACTATAAATTGTGACACAGGAAAATTTACATTTATATAAATGTAATCCAACTGTATAGCCAAAAACTACCATGACTGACAAATAATTAATATAGTATTACATTTAATTAAAAAATAATAAGAAGCTATTAATTTATTTATATATTTTGCATGCTCAAATTCCTCCATTACTACATACAAGTTTAACAATCCTTTCCTATTAACCACACATATTAATCCAACAAGTAGCTTGCTATATACATATTTTTGTAATAATAGTATAGATTATCTATTAAATATTTCTAAATTATTCATGCATTCAACATTATTCCAACTAAATCTCTAAATAAATAAGTAGAACAGAGTGAGACCTGAACACTTACAGGTGTAAACTTACAGGTGACAGGTAATCTCATCAATTAAACTATTATACAAAAGGGAAATCAATGCACATATATATTTACCATGCTAAAAGATGCTAACATATTTTATAGCTCTAACAAAAGCTCTGAATTTTTTTTAACGTACAAGTATATTGGGGCGGAGCCTACATGGCCAACTGAGAGCAGTGAATTTTGAGAGCTCGATAAGCTAGTATAATAATATAGGAAAATTGTATTATTTTCAAGTTCAAAATGTCAGAAATCTATAGATAAACTACTGAACTATATAAATATCAATTTTGGCAGAGATATACAAAAGTTTTCCTGTCAAGTAACTTGGAGATTTATTGAGTCACTGAATATGAACAACTCAAGTAATTCTCACCCAGATGCTGCTTTGAAAAAAAAAACTGCAATTGATGACATTTACCTTACAGGAACCATCTTTGAAGATGGGTGGCTTTAAAATGACTTAGAAAATCTCAAATTAAATTCTCAAAAACAGACTGATACTCTTAAGGAACTATTACAGCAACACCATACAAAAATAACAAATATAGAGACTTCTCTAAATGACATTGAAGGGAGACTCAAAGAGGAAGAATTCCAAAAATGAATTTCTGCTTAAACAGAATACATGGTTTCTTAACAAAATAGATGACTTAGAAAACAGGGAAAGGAGAAACAACATAAGGATATTTGGTCTTGCCTAAAACCACTGAAGGAGAATATATTATTTCATTCTTAACAACCTAGATTCCTGAATTTTTAGACTTGAAAGAGGGACTTTCATTTGGAATTGAAAGGGTGCATAGAGCACTGAGGAAACCTACTTCTAACTCAACAAATAATCCACCTACATCCATAGTTATAAAATTTCTTTCATTTCTGGACAAGGAACTAATATTAAAATCTGCTTGGAGAAAATCACCCTTAAAATACAATCAAATCCCGATAAGGTATGACAATGATTATTCTTCCAGAATACTAGAACAAAGGAAAAAAGTCTGGCCAATAATAAAACTGTTGAAACAAAACCACATTAAAGCACAAAAACGTATAAAACATGAAACCAAAGCCAATAAACCAATGAAAGAAACAGTAAGCAATGGTACTGATGGTCAGTGAAGACTGAAAAGTGAAATACTTAGGGTATAAAAAAGTTTTATTTAATGCTTTCGCCTCAACAAGGCTTCATCAGCATAAACAGTAAAACTACTCAACAGAGTGACTTAAATATGCCTCTCCCTACTTGTAACAATTCAATTAACCAATAAAACATGAAATCAATCAAAGAATACCATCAGTTAAAAAGACATGCACTGTTTGCAAATGCACCATGGTCATTAAAAGAAAAAAAAATATTTTTTTCACAACTATATTACCCCTCTTGTCATTTTTCATATATCTCAAGTCATTCCTAGAAGTAAGCTCTAGGAGGGCTTGACACTCGGAACTGGTGAAATTATCATACCATCTTTTACCAGTCATACCTCTATCTAGATAACTTCCAATGCCCTGTATACAAACTTTTTTGAACACTTTTAAAGTTTGATTAAGTGCTGAAGTATAACAGGAAGGTTTGTACAGACAGTTATTGTCACATTTAATTTGGTTTAACAAATAATTCAAATTCAGTTTACGAACATATTGCTTCAAGTCAATTACTGTCTGAGAATAATCTGCCTTTTTAGTAGGTACAAAATTAAAACCATAGCCCAAGACTTTCAACTGGGAATTGTTCAGAACGACCCCAGACAAATTAATAATAGTAAATTTGTCATCAAAATGTCTTACTGTTTGTTGTTGGAGGACTTCTAGGAATGATTTGAGATATATGAAAAGTGACAGGGAGGTAATATAGTTGCGATGACTGTAGAACAATATAAGACAGCAATGTTCAAGTTACTGAACAACTCTGATGAATACTTTGAGGTAAATGTTAGGGACATGCACAAAAGCTTTCAGTATGTTAATGTGTTTTTGTATGATGCACTTATGAACCAAGTAATTGACTTAAAAATGTACAATTTTTGTTTGGTTGAGAAACCGAGGATCAGAATACTATTTGGTATTCCCAAAATTCATAAGTGTATGACCGACCCTCCATTCAGACCGATTATCTCTGCACCACATTCACTTACTGAAGGTTTAGCTTTACTTATTGATTCTTTATTGAATCTAGAATTGCAAGGTTTTCCTTCCTATCTGAAGGACTCTTGGGACATGTTAGACAAATTTAGGCAATTTGCTTCCAATTTTTCTTATAACAAGGATAAACATTTTATCTTGACAATTGACGTAGTGTCTCTGTTCACTTGCATTCCCCATCAGCAGGGGGTGGATGCAGTAAGAGAGTTTCTTTCAACATGTTCTAATTTTGAGTACAGTCAAATTAATTTAGTTTGTAGTTTACTTGAGATTATTTTGGAACACAATTTTTTTTTAGTTTTGATGGACATTTTTTTAGACAATGTAAGGGGGTAGCGATGGGCTCCCCAGCTTCAGCATCATATGCTAATATTGTCATGGCCTGGTGGGAGTCCAACATCCTTTCAGGATTAAAATTAATATATAATATATATATTTTATGCAAGGTTTGTGGATGATTTGATTTTTTTTATGGAATGGGATTCTGATACTAGTGAACAGTTTTTAAGGGACATAACATCAGGTCTGGGTTTTTGCAATTTGTCGAGTGACAGTGGAAGCAAAGTTATTTTTTTAGCTGTATGTATTGAATGGAATGAATCTAAAGGGCTTTTTTGACAGTAAGATTTATAGAAAGGACACTTTTACCAATGGGTACTTACATTTTAAAAGTAACCATCCTTTTTTTATTAAAAAGAATATTCCTAAAGGGCAATACATACGGGCTTGCCATATGACTACTTCCTTGTTGGAATTACAAAAAGAATTCCACAGGATTACTTCCATGTTTTTGGATAGGGGATACCATCAAGGGTATCTAGATGCTATGCAAAGAGATATTTGGGAAAAGAGAGAAAAATGATATCTACCTATTTTGAAACATCCCTTTATTAGTAATAGAGCGATGGAGATTAGGACATCAGAAACGGGGACAGTCTGTAATTTGAACATGACTGTAGACAGTGGTGGTTTTAGAGAGATTATTCAGAGAAACTGGAAGATTGTTGAAGGAAATAGTGAGTTAATTAAAGTTTTGGAAATTAAACCCAATTTTGTTTACAGGAACACTAATAGTCTTAAGAACGTATTAGAAAAAAATTCCAAGGACAGAGTTAAACCATCAGCATGTTCTAAAATAGGGATGTTCAGATGTGGTCATTGCAGTTTTTGTAGATTCATCTCAGAGGGATCATTAGTTTTCTTACCCCATTTGAAATATAGTATTAAGGTACCAGGCTATTTAACTTGTAAGACTAGGGGAGTAGTATATATTGGGTTATGCAGTGGATGTGAAGCATTTTATGTAGGGATGACTACTCGTACCCTAATAGAACGCATTAGAGAACACATGTATAGCATCAAGAATAAAGATGTGAACAATGCTGTATACAGACATTCTGAGGAATGTAATAAATATAAAAAAAATTATATTTTCTATTTTGGAAGTAGTTCATGCTGACCCTTGGGGGGGGGGGATTATAAGAATTTTGTGGAACATAGAGAGATGTCCTGGCAGATTAAGTTAGGGACTGACAAAAAGTCAGGATTAAATGATGCCATAAGCATTAAATGTTTTTTGAAACACAGGAAACTAAATATTAGGGAAGTTTGAATGACATGGCAACTTGTTTCTAAATTAACATTTGTATCATTTTATATACAGGTTAATTGTTGTACTGTTTTTTTGAAAAAAATGTTTTTCTTTTAATGACCATGACGCATTTGCAAACAGTGCATGTCTTTTTAACTGATGGTATTCTTTGATTAATTTCATGTTTTTATTGGTTAATTGAATTGTTACAAGTAGGGAGAGGCATATTTAAGTCACTCTGTTGAGTAGTTTTACTGTTTATTCTGATGAAGTCTTGTTGAGACGAAAGCGTTGAATAAAACTTTTTTATACACTAAATATTTCACTTTTCAGTCTTCATTGACCATCAGTACCATTGCTTACAGTTTCTAACATTAAAGCACAGCTGGCCTTTCCAACCAAGAAAAAAATACTTTTTGCCAATGAGATGAGAACCTTTAATGACATAGAAGAAGCTACTATATTCATCAAAAACAACAACATAGTGTCTATCCCAGAAGAAATGGAATGGGTGGCCTCTACTCTTAAAAAGAAACAAATAATAAAAGGGCTGTTTTAAACCACATGTACACATATTGATGGTCTCCCAACACTTTGTTTAGCTCATTAAGTTGATTCTTGATAACAATAAATAAATAAGGGCAATTTTATATTTAGAGGTCCATACATAAGAGTGGAAGTCTGAGTTATTGTGAAAGACTAAGAGCACTTAGACTTGTGCAGAACCCTTTGCAGTGGCCTGGGAGGTGAGCTTGCTCGGACATGCTGGGCATATGGGGATAGCTGATTCTAGGGGTGTTTGGGGTTTTTGGGGATAGCTGATTCAAGGGGTGTTTGGGGTTGTCGGGAAATGCTAGAAAGCCATCAGATTTCCATCGTGGAAATATCTGTGGGAATGGAAGGTGTGTTGAGTGGTTCACTGGCAGAGTGGCCACTGCATGGAACAGGCCGGTAAAATGGAACAAAACAAATATTGGTTTGGATATTTTAAGAACAGCCTGGAAACACACCACATGAACTAGTGAATGGTATTCTTGAAAAAATGGATGGGTATTGTTGCCCATGCTTGAAGTACTGGTATGTGTGTATATAAGGATGGAAATATACTTATAACAAATAAAAAACTAGAAGGGTCTCATAATTTAAAGTCTATGGACTGTAGAAACATGCTTGGATGGAGCTAATAATAAGAATAAGCATTACAGCTTGTGGTCTCTCAAATG
Source organism: Protopterus annectens (assembly GCF_019279795.1). NCBI lineage: Eukaryota > Metazoa > Chordata > Ceratodontiformes > Protopteridae > Protopterus > Protopterus annectens. Next base: position 560,399,360 of record NC_056725.1, read on the forward strand.
ACTAAGCAGCCAAAAAAAAAAAAAACACACAATAGTTATGTAATATATGATTTTTAGTAAATCTAGACATAAAATATATAATCGTCATATAGGATGAAGCAGTCTGCTGAATTTAGATATTAAAGACAGGATTTAATAACAGGGGCTTGTGTATAATAACACTACTGTCTTAACTTGTCATAAATGACATACACTACGTTGAACATCAATGGGAAGTATGATTTTCTTATATAAGTAAATATGCATAACAAGTCATTTAATTCCATTAACTTGAATTGTAACCCATATTGACAATATATAATACTTAAGCGGTTACCAAGGTAACTACTGTTTATATATGACATCAAACTGACAAAGTTGTTCAAGAGAAACAATAGAAGCCTGAACTTGAAATGTCTCAGAATGTAACAATCATATATATTCTGAACAAATAGTATTTGACAATAGACACTCAGTTTAATAACATGGGCTTGTGTATAATAACACTACTGTTTTAACTTGTCATAAATGACATACACTATATTGAACATCAAGGGGAAGCATGGTGATTTTCTCATATAAGTAAATGTGCATAACAAGTCATGTAATTGTTTTAACTTGAATTGTGGTTTTGTAACCCATCTTGACCATAGATAATACTTAAGCTGTTACCACGGTAACTAATGTTTTATACATGACAGCAAACTGACAGAGTTGTTCAAGGGAAACAATAGAAGCCTGAACTAGGAATGTCACAGAATGTAACAATCACATTCTGAACAAATAGTATTAAATTCACAATAATCATTCAGTTTAACCTTTGCTGATTATAGAAAATAGAATGTTGCCATTTAAATCTAAAAACTTTTAGTATATGCCAAAAAATGGCAATTTATGAATATGGAAAGGGAACTTGTAATCATTAATTACAATAAGCAAATTTGTTGTATTTAACCTACAATTTCAATCATTTTATAATAAGAAATGGCAGATATGAAAATTCTTATGTGTAGGAAATGGGGGGGGTGCACTGATAATTAAAATGCACTAACTTTCATCAATGTTCACATAAAACAAATGTGATGCTTTAAGTAAGTTAGCAACAAACAAATTCATTACTTAAATGCTGGCAAACAATGAAATGTACCTTCTGATATATCTAGTAAAATACATAGTATTATAAACATTAGGTATAAATATTATTACCATCTATTTATATTAAGTAATAAATTTTGAAAGACTTCATCAATAAGGGTGAATATGTTAAATAACTGTGTGCTATAATCTTTTACTGAGGTTTTATATATGATACATCCTACTTTACTATGATTTAATTGCTTGTCATCTATCTTTCATGTAAATATTAATAACTTATACAATAAGAAGACATTTATATTGTATTAGAATTCTGTCTAATCTGCAATAGTACTATATCTGTTTAAAATAATATAATATTGCTTATTGTTACAAATATTCTCCATTATTTCTATTACTAATATTCTCCATATGATAATTGAATTTATCGAGCTTGGATGTTCTGGATTGCCAAAGTATGAGTGATAATCTGATGGACTTAGGTTTATCCATCAGATTAGGAATTATTTCATTCCATGGCTAGTGCGGGTCTTAGTTTTGTTAACATTTATTTAAATTTATTTCACAAAAGCAGTTTTAGTATGCCTGACCAAAGCAATACTTTATTGGTAAACACTCAAAGTATAAAACAAATAATTTCCTTTAAAAGCTCAAACATGTACCTTATAGTTATCAGAGGAAAATGTTTAATAGTCACAATAAAACAAACAAATACATAGTCGAAATAACCTAAGATGGATTTAACTTTATTATCTTTAAATACCAATGGCTTAAACAATCCTAACAAGAGATCAAATCTACTGAAATATTTAAAATTGAACAAGCACAAATTGTCTTCCTTCACAAAACTCATTTCAAAACAAATGACAATTACAAATGGAATCCTAAGGAATATATGATATTGGCGCAATCCACTTATAAACACTTGGATTTTATTTCCAGCAATGATAAAGGCAACTTAATATAAGAAGGAGATTTTAACTGTATATTTGATATTTCTGAAACTACAAATAAAAGACTGCTGCATACATATTCTGTATCAAAAGCTTTAAACAAGTGGGTAAAATCATTTCATCTTGTAGATGCGTTCAGATTTAAAGAAGATAAATCTTTGTTATTTTCCCATCAAGATCAGGATTTGGTACCCAAACTAGAATAGATAAAATATTTGCTGTCCATGACTTACACTCTAAAATCATTAATGTCTCAATCACTTCCTACCCCTTTTCAGACCAAAATTCATTGATGCTAAAAGTTCAAAATGGGTACAAACCATTAATCTTTAACTCCAGAATTCCAGCATATATATAACTAAAATTAAAGAGTTCAAACCCTGGTTATCTGAATTACAGTTCTTCTTAGATATTAATTACACCACAGCGATAAATAAAATAATGATATGGGACTCATTAAAAGCTTACATATATGGCAAAACCCTAACCTGGTACAAAAAAAATCTAGAGACTGGGATTCTGAATTATTAGATCTACAATCCAAACTTTTGTCAGTAAAAGCTGAAAAAATCAAAATCATTTGGAGACGAAAAAGAAAGTAGAAGTATTAAACAATAAATACAATGAAATTCTAACACATAAAACTAGTTTAGCTTTAGAAAAACTAAAAATGAATGCCTTGGCCACTTCTCCCAAATATCTACTTAATTTATCCACAAGAATCAAAATACAATCAAAAGCTAATAACATCAAAAGTATCTTCCATGAAAAGAAAGGGAAAAATGTCTCTGATATAGATGACATTCTTGATGCCTATAGTAATCACTATATGGAACATTTCCAAAAAGAAAATATACCTATCAATCAATTAAATCTAGATGCAAAATGTTCTAATATAAAAAAAATACCAGAAACATTAAATCTAGCTCTGCAAGTACCCATATCCCACAAAGAAATTACAGATGCAATAAAAGAGGGTAAAAATAATAAAGCTCCCAGCTATAGAGGGCATAATTATGGAAATACATAAACTTTTTCCTTCAAAGATACTATCCCTCTTCCATAAAACTCTATTGGAAATTCAGTCACAAGCTTTAATACCACCCTCTTGGAGATATTCCTTAATCACACCAATCCTAAAGGAAAACAAATCCACAAACTTCTGTATCTAATATAGACCTATGTCATCATTAAATAATGACTATAAGATATTTATGACAATATTAACTAACAGAATGAAAATACCACTATCCAAAACAATAAATAATGATCAAACTTGATTTGTATATCATAGACACACACATGACAATATTAAAAGGATAATTTCTCTTATAGATTATGTTAATAAAGACAATAAAGAAACACTCATAGGTTCATAGGTAAGTACTAGGCTATCTGCCCAAGGGCTTCTATAAGCCTAGCCAGAATGTGTTGGCTTTCGCCACCCCCTTAGATTAGTTTCCCTGTGCCTCGGTCCAGCAGAGCCATTAGTTCCCTGTGCCTCTGTCCAGCAGAGCCACTGCAGTGATCACTGGGGTAAATTTTCAGTTTCCCATCCACTCGTCAAGGTTTCTCTTGAAGAGTGTTAGTGAGGGGGTCTGCCTAATGTAGATTGGAATCCTGTTTCAAAGCATGGGGAGTCTCTGGGACAAGAATCCTTCCCTTCAGCACGTCCTATTTGTTGTTGTGTTGAGGTTTAGATCCCTAGAGCGTGTGGCTCTTGGGGATTTTTTTTTTTTTTAGGTGGAGCATGTCCATCAGTTCTGGGTTGGACATGGCCTTGTATCTTAGGCAGAGATCACCTCTAAGTAAGCGGTATGCAACTGAGTACAGCTGGAGTTTCTTCAGTCAGACTGCATAGAGCATATGTTTGAGGCCAGTAATCCTCTTGGTGAGGTACTTCTGTGGTCTTTCCAGCTGTTGCAGGTGTCTTGTAAGGTACATCCCAAATGGGGCATTGTACTCTATGATGGGTCTGATGAGTGATGAGTAGAGGGGCACAATAATCTCTTTTCTTCTAGATGCGAACCCTTTTGTGATTAGGTGGGCCACATAGAAGGATTTTCTAATCACCTTGGCAATATTATTATCAAAGGAGAGATTACTATCTACTTGGGTCCCTAGATCCCTTATTACATTTTCTGTATTTAGGGGACTACCACGTATGTGGTAGTTCTCAGGTACTTTGTTTTTTCCAAAGGTGATGAATATGCACTTTTTGACATTTAGCTTGAGGCCATGATTTTGACACCAGGTATCCGTCTCAGTGAGACCCTTCTGGAGGATATCTGTATCAGCTGGAGAGTCAGTTGTGGCCTGCAGTTTGCAGTCATCTGCGAACTTGGTCAGCCATAGTCCTCCTGTGTTTGCCTGTACCTCTGAGAAGTATATACCGAACAGGAGGGGTCCCAGGACTGAGCCATGGGAGACACCACTTGTAACTGGTTTAGAGTCGGACCTAGAGCCTGCAACTCTCACCGAGTGGGTTCTATCCATGAGCTAATTGGCAACCCATCTCGTGGCTTAGATATAGAGAAAGCCTTTGATTCCCTAATTTGGGACTATTTAATCAATCTACATCCTTTGTTCATCTCCTAAAGAGTATATATCCAAATAATTTAGTGTATGTCAAGTTAGGTCCTTTTACCTCTGAATATATGCATATAACAAAAGGCACTAAACAGGGATGTCCCATGTCACTGATTCTGTTTGCTCTGGCTATTGAAATATTGGCAGATTCAATTTGTAACCGTATAAAAATCAAAGGAATAGATGTTTATGAACAATACAATTCTAAAGTAATGCTATTTGTTGATGACATATTACTAACACTAATACAAAAGACACATTAGAATAATTAGATATACGAATTGACAAATTTCACATGACTTTAGAACCCAATTTCAATAAATCAAAATCAAAATTTTTATTTTTAAATAAAAAGAACTGCAGACAAAGGGGGGCCACATCATAGGGAAACAAGAATCTACCTTAAAATATCTAGGAATTGAGTTATGCAAGGATAATAATGAATTAGTCTAAAAAAAACTACAATAATATCATCAATACAATTAAAATCTTTGTGGGAAAATGGAATAAAATAATATTAACATTTGAAGATAGACTACAGTTAATAAAAATGGTTTTACTGCCCAAGATCCTGTATATATAGCCTTGGCAATACAACTGTTACCAGAAAGAAATATACTTAAATAAATAAATTCATGCCTAATAAAATGTTTATGGTTTCCCAAAAGAAGCAGAATAGCTTTAATACATCATATCAAACCATGGAAACAGGGAGGATTAAATGTTCCTGATATAGAAACATATATAAAAGCTTCAGTGTCTAAAACAGTCTCATATTGGATAAGTCCATATTACTCTGCAAATTGGAAAGAATTACTAAATGTAATATTAATAAATCAATTTGATTTACAAAAAAATTTCAAATAACAGATACATATGTGCCATGGCAAATTGTTTTTATTAATATGTAATAATACATAACTAAACCCACTAAAACTCATATGATTAATTATTATATCGACTCATTTAGGGAAATTATTAATGCAAATATAGATTTAAAAATCTAGTTTGATCTTTTAACACCATTTATAGTCACAAAGAACTTTCCACATAAAATATATAGAGAAATTATTAATCCTTGGGAACAGAAAGGATTTGTTTGTTGGCTCCAATGTATCAAAGAACTAAAAGCTTTAGATATGCAAGTAATAAAAACAATATGCAAAATTCCACAACAGGACTGGCTAACTTTACAGAGTATTTTGTCATATTTGCAAGATTTAAGAAGAATAATTAATAATTCTTCATTTAAAGAAATACCTAAATTTTCAAACTACATACATGAAGTCAATTATAATGACTTTGACATGGGAAACAGTATTTCAAAATTTTGCAAAACACTGATAAACTATAAAACAACACCCAAAACCTCATATTGGAAATATATAACAAAAGGACACCCAGTACAGTTAACTGAAGATATTAAAACAAATATCTTATTATTGATAAAATATACATCCTTTACACAATACTGGAAAGTTTTTAATTGGAAATGCTTGCACAGAGCATTTTTAGCCCCAGATAGAATCAGTAAAATTAGGTATTCCATAAAAGAAATATGTTGGAGATGTGAGCAAGTACACAATGCAGATTGGAATCACATTTTCTTTGATTGTGTTAAAAATGTGTTAAAATTAAGCCATTTTGGAATGGTATTAATAACTTTCTACAAGCTTTATTTAATGAATCATTTTATTTAACTAGCTCTTGTATTATTAAATGTGAACGAAGGTCCTCATTTGAATAGGTCAAACATGTATCTAGTATGGACTATACTTGCAATTTCAAGGAAGTTAATAACAAGACGATGGAATACAAACACAATGCCATCTTTGGAAGACGTCTACAGCCTACTGAAGACCACAGCATTATTGGAAATTAAAATTAAAGAACTAAGAATTTATCCAAAACCATTTATCAACAACCCTTGGGGAAATGTCTTATCGTTGATTGACACTACACGATAATTGATCAGACACTCTGATAGTGGATTGGACATACTTATAAAGTAACTGTATACATTAAGATCTGTTGTAGTGTCAGGCTAATGTAAATACTCTACGTAGTTATTTAAGATGTTATGTATAAATACTATGGAATTCGTTCAAATGCATTTGAAAAATAAAAAAAATTTTTGAGGAAAAAAGCTCTGAATTTTTTTTAAAGTACAAGTGTCTATATCTCAAATGTGTAACACTCTTAACAAGACAAATGTCAAAATATTTAAAATTCCTTTATCTTATTAAATGACTTGATAAAATATGTATATTACTGAGGTCAGTGAGAATGTCTTGCTATTTCTATGGAGTCGAAGATATTTTCAGTCTATACTGTATTCAGAAGTTACAAAGTGCTTAATTCAAATCCCATTCCCCCTTCCCAGGGTCAAACATATTGAAAAATCTGCTTCATATTTCTGCCATATGCAGGTATATGTAATATATATCTTTCTTAACAACATTTTGATATTTAAATATATTTTCTGTCTTATTTTCCCACTAATATTAAATCTTATTCTATATAACTTATATTTCTAAAATCTCCCACCAAAAAGTTATTTATTCATCAGCTCTCTATTAGAGATGATAGTATATGGATATATTTCTTTACTTACTGCTATTGCTCCTTTATTAATCTTACATATTAGCTATTTCATTCCTTGTACCTTTGCATATTATTCATAAGATATTTACTCTTCTTATTAATTCTACTATTACAAACAAACATGACTATATATAAAAAAATCCTGCTTGTTTAATTTGAATGTATGTTTATAGCCATTGTGAACTGCTGTTCTGATCTAAGCTTCACATCCTGAGATTAGAATTTGTTTACAGCATGAGACAATGACAACTCACATCACACAGCAGTTGCTAATTTCCTCTGTAAGTTTCTCATTTTTCTTAATTCTTTTAAATTGCTCTAATCAGTAACAAACATCTAACTTTACTTATTTCTGTTCTTCTTCGTCTTCTTTCGGCTGCTCCCATTAGGGGTCGCCACAGCGGATCATTTGTTTTGATTTCTTCTGGTCCTGTGGATCTTGCTCTGTCACACCAACCCCCTGCATGTCCTCTCTGACCACATAAATAAACCTTATCCTAGGCCTTCCTCTTTTCCTGTTACCTGGCAGCTTCATCCTTAGCATCTTTTCCCCAGTATACTCTGTATCCCTCTTCAGCACATGTCCAAACCAACGTAGTCTTGCCTCAATGGCTTTGTCTCCAAACCTTCCAACATGGGCTGACCCTCTAATATACTTATTCCTAATCCTGTCCACCCTCATCACACCCAGTGCAAATCTTAACATCTTTAACTCTGCCACGTCCAGCTGTGACTCCTGCCTTTTTGTCAATGCCACTGTCTCCAACCCATATAACATAGCTGGTCTCCCTACCCTCTTGTAGACCTTCCCTTTCACTCTTACTGGTACTCGTCTGTCACAAATCACTCCTGACACTCTTCTCCACCCACTCCATCCTGCCTGTACTCTGTTCTTCACCTCTCTTCCACACTCACCATTATTCTGAACTGTTAATCCCAAGTATTTAAACTCATCCACCTTTGCCACCTCTACTCCCTGCATCCTCACCATTCCTCTATCCTCCCTCTCATTCACACATATAACTTTACTTATTTCTATTAATATGTACAATTAGTTAATAACACAATATAAGCAATTAACATTCAGCAAAATGTAAGCAAATTATATGTCAGCAACAGCTCAATATAAAACATTACTACAGTTTTTGTTTTACTAGTTCTTCACTTCTAATAAAATAAAAAAAATATGTTATTTTGAGATTTCTCACATATATACTTGAAAAAAAGAAAGGAAGGGAAAGTCCCCTTCTGTTTTCACAGACATCAGTTATGAACTTTGATGCAGATTTTCTTCAGAACAGCTCAAGGTGGTAAGCAAGGCAAGTAAGAATCCTGCATTCTGACACAACTAGAACTCTCAAGCTTTAAGAGTTACTTGTTTTGTAAAGAACCTGTGAAAGGAAAGGGTTACACAGGAACAAAGAAAAAAATCACCAGCATTTTAACACTTCTAATTAGCATAGTACTTACTTATGACATTCAGTTAACACAGCAATGCACATACTAAACAAAATTAAACAAATGAAATAAAATTCTTAACTTATATAGTCTATGCTACGAATTCTGCTGCTCATACTTTAATGACATTTTCTTACAAGAAGTATTTTTTAACATTTAGAAATACACTTACAAGTTTAGTTAAATTAATAATAATAATAATATTCAATGTATAAGTTTTTCACTGTAAATATAGTAAAACAGTAAAACTAACCATTTATATTCCTCATCGGGAAATTTTTTTTAGCTTAAAATATAAATACATGCTTAGATATGTTTTGAAGCTTAAATTCCAATACAAACCTTTTACTTAATGGGCAAATCTTTTGTTTCAGAGAATAAAAGTTCTGCAGTCAGAGAATAAAAGTCACTAATTTTTAAGCTTTTTAATTTTCAAAGCAGTTTTCCAGGAATTCAACTCAATTTGTCTCTTGATGGATATATTGTCCCAATTCATTTATATAGTATTATTAGGGTTTTTATTGTTGTTAACAAAAGTGGATGTCTCCTCCAGTATGTCAAATATTTTAGTTCCTTCAGAAATAAATACTTTGATCTTTGCAGGAAACACCAAAGTGGCTTTAATATTGTTCTTTTTAAGTTTCTTGATTAGTGGTAAACAGGATTTTCTTTTATCCATTACTTTAGTGGAATAATCATTGTGTAATCCGACTACATGTTCACTTATTTTAATAGGTGGGCTGGAGCATGCTGTTTTTAATATTTGATTTTTTTGTAAGCTAGACATAAACTTAACTATAATTGAACATATTTATGAGTTTTCTTCTTTGAAGGTGTTCTCTGGGATCTATGTGCTCTTTTAATAACAAAAGATAAGGTTTTGGTAGATTTAATGTTTTATACAGCCAGGCTATTAAGACATTTATTGTTTCTCTCATACTTTTCAGGTATATCATAATTTTGATGTTATTTAATCTGTTTATTTTCTAAATCATCAACTTTATCTATGAGCCAGTTATTTAAGACAAATTATATCATAATTTTGATGTTATTTAATCTCAGTTTATTTTCTAAATCATCAACTTTATCTATGAGCCAGTTATTTAAGAAAAATCCAGCCCGAGACTCTCCTTCAGTTATTCTCCCTTCGTGATCATTTAAAGCTTCTTCCATACTGCTGATGTGTGCACTTTGTTGTTTCATAAGTATTTCTAAATGCTTCATCTTCTTTCTGTTCTCTTCTTTGAAACTTTTTATTTTAGTATTAATTTTGTCTATTTTAAGTAATATATCTTGTATACTAGATATTATTGACTCGAGCACAAGAATCCTGAGTAGCATTTCTTGAGTAGCTCATGTGGAGGTCTCTTCTCTCTTAACTAAGCAGTTGAAATTCTGACAGGAAAATTACAGCTTTTGAAGAACTCAATGCTATAAATATTTTCTCTGACTATCAGTGAATAAAATTAGCTAACAAGTATCTCCAGGTTTTAATTTTTTGATTATATTTTCTGTCAGAGAAACATTTTCAGTCACAGAGCTTTTACCAGTTGCTGCTATCAGTTAGCTATCTTGGCTATTCCCCTTGGTTATAGTTCCTTTTATCATGTTTTGGGTGTAGACTTCAGTGATGGTTATGTACATGTGTGTTTGTGTGTCTGTGTACATATTTGTGTGCATTTGAGAGAGAGAGAGAGAGATATGCAGAGATAGATGAGCGAGCTTTTTGTCAGTTTTTGATTGTGTAATTCATTTTCATTTTTTTCTTAAAAACACAAAGCCTCTAAGGTATTTATATATGTTTTGTGACTGAAAGATGAAAGAGTGACTTTACTTTGTCCTACAAGGTTTATGGTATGTTTTGGTGGACAGCAGAGGAAGTAGTTATACTGAATGTAGAAATTTGGCCATTGCATTGGGGAAATTCCTCAGCCGAATAACACTTTTTTGTCAAAACTATGCTTGCAGAATGCAATAGGAGTGACATATTTTTTGAATTTTCACTTGTTTCAGTGAAAACAATCACTACACCCCTTAGGCAGGTAATTTTACCCGTGCACCTTAAATGTCTTATAAGTCAGGGTAATGGCAATCCCTAACTGCATTAGTAAGTTTTGCACAAATACAAATTTTTGAGCTGTTGACTTTTGTATCCTGTCAGGAGACCAAACTTCCACTGTTGTTCTAAGAGGATAGTGTTGAAGTACATGTCTATATGAAAAAATGTGACCGCATGGCTGTGATCCAGTGTGGAGCCTAAATAATTATATATATGACCTTTCCTGCACTAAAAATTGTTTCAAATGCCATTTTTGCTTCCAAGATGTATGACTCTGATAAGATTTGGAATGAAACTGTGAATATAGTGGGATTCAAAGAAAAGGAGAGCAAATATCTGGGACAAATTACTACACAGAATGAAGGAACAGTATGCGATGAGGAGGATATTGAAATCTGTATCACACCACAACACACTGTAACTCTGATGCAGAAGGCAAAGTTTGTAGATGACAGAAGCAGCCTAGGAAGTTAGGAAAACAGATACAGTTGTCAGCATCAGGCAAAGCCTTGATAAGCAATAACAATAAGACATAAAGTATCAGATAGATGTTTTGTCCAGGTATGAAATTTTATAGGATTTTGTTTTCATGGATGGGCAGTCCTTATAAAATACTGTTATGGGGAAATAAAATTGTACCATATAGATTATCAGTACAGGACATTAAAGTACTCATTTATATGGGTGCAGATTTGTTTTATGATGTGAGTTTAGAGTGACAACAAATAATACTTAACTAACTATATTTGTTTGGGAAAAGAAGACAAGAAAAGCATTGGATGGCTTTTTAATTACAGACTTGACACCTAATGAAAAAGTAAAAGATAAATTGCTGTTAGGAAATGTTTGTAGAAAAGATCAGGATTTGAAGAAAGTCTTAAAAGCACTGTGAAAGTGTTGGTGTACTAAAACAAATTACTAATATATTAGCAGTATGGAGTGGTTTGTGAGAAACAGGTAATTTCTTATGTGGCAAACACAATTCACAGTATAGTTCACACTGAAAAATACAGGTAAACCAAAATGTGTTCTTCATGTCAGAGCAAATGCCACGCAAGAGTTTTATATAATTTGTGATATGTTGAGGAAATAGGGCATATTTGTATAGAATGTAAGGATGAGAGACAATGGAAGCAGAAAAGTTGAGTGAAACAGAAAAAAAATCATAATGGCTCATTAGAGTATACGGATACACACACACACACAGACACACACACACACACACACATACACACACACACACACACACACACACACACACACACACACACACACACACACACACACACAATGAGAAGTTCATATTAATCACAATGAAACTGATGATGAAAGAAGAGAATTACATGTACAGACATGTAGAATGTTTCACAGAAATTCTTATAATGAATTGATTTCAGGTCTGAACACATTACTGACATTACCACTGGGCACAAATACATAAGAAAAAAGAAACACAGAAATCAAATAAAAAGATGAAATATACAGTCATGAGTATGCAAAAAGAGTAGTAAATGATTTCATTTAACACTAGCAACTCAAAGGCATTTAGAGGATGTTGGTTGTAATAGATTGCTTAAAGAAAACAGCACACAGCATAATATGCATGTAGTGCAGTAATTACGTTCCAATATCCAGAAAAAGACAAATCATTTAAGTGGTTTTATAGCATGAGACCTGATCTTAGCAAATGTTAAGCACCCCCCTGCTTTAGTTGTTAAGACTGAGTATTGCGCTAGTCAGTTAAACCTGCCAGTACTGATCTGCAAATGACAGTGGCAGAATTAAAAACAGATTTGTTTCTGCCTATGTCTGTGCTGGTAGTGTGTTCCTGACTTTCTGTAACATAAGAGAGTATGTTACTGCCTTTCTAACAGAGCTCCCCAAGTGCTTTATGGATTTGAAAGCCTGCAAAACACTTAGCACTTTTTTTCTGTAACTAGTAGTACATGGAGCAAATAAAGCTCCATGCATTATGAAGAATTTTAATCAGGTGTTGAATCATAGGACATTATTATGTGAATCTCAACATGGATGCCGGGATTCACACAGTGAGCTTCCCTCTTGAAGTGAATTTCTTGGCATCCATGTCTCGATAATATGGCAGTTATGATTGGAGATGACCCAATCAAAGTCCTCTATGTAGGATACAACAACTAGAAAAAACAACTAGATTCTGAAAGAATAAGGAACTGGTGGGAGGTGAATGTTTTTACTCTATGGGAAAGGAAGGATGCACATGAAAAGCATTTTTTCTAAGACAGATAGAAAGAATGAAAGTTAAAATGTAGCAGATTCCAGAAGATCAGTGTGTGTGCAGAATTGAAAAAAATGGGGACTGGTTAAGATCACTTAATAGGTATGATTCAGATATCAATAAAACAGACACATTATTTTAAAGAATAAGACCTTATTTGCAAGTGAATTCTGAACTAAGATAGACTGGAAGCACAACTAGGGGTTAAGAGTAATTCAGAGCAGTATAAGTTGTTTAAAAAGTAGGAGGATCATTAACATTTAAATGGGGTTATAATTAGGGTATATGGAGAGCAGGGAATATTAGAGCAGAATCTATTCTTGCTTTTGTAGTGAGGGACTGACGTATAAGAACATGGAAATTGTAGAATTTATAGACCACAATGTCTTTAGTATGATATAGTAAGGGATTAAGGTAAAAAAAATGCCTTATATGTACTGTTTTGAGGACGTTGAGATGATGCAAAGTGAGTCAGGTAAGATCAGATATTCTTAAACTGAACATTGGTATTTTATGGGCAGAGTGAATGAAGGATTCTTCTACAATTAAGGATATGCCATGTAGGGATAAGTTTTACAGTTCTTGGGTAATTTGCTGCCTGGAATTAAAGCAGACAATCTGTATAAAGTAAAGACGGCAATGGAAAAAGACAACTAGACAGACCAGAAAAACACAATGGATAAATTACATCAGGAAGCCGTGACTAGAACTAGTGATACAGTATTATGAAAAATGCAGGAATTATTGAAGATGAATGAAATAAGAATAGAAAAACAGTATCACGAAAAGAGATGTATGTTAAAGTAGAAAATTATGTTATTTCTCCTTCTAATGGAAGTGGGGGGAAAAGGAAAGTCCATGAATGGAAGACATGCAGGATATAGACAGAATTTTGGAGACAGGCATGCATAAGACTTTGATGGTTGTGCAGTAACATATAAGAGAAAGGGTGGCATTCCTAGTCATTGCATTTAGGCATAAAGACAGCATGTGCAGGTTGCACCTAAAAACAGCTTCTAGAGGCCAGCTGTGCTTAGGCTTGCCCACTTCTAAGTAACTTATTCATATGAATAGTTAGATGCAAATGAGAACAGCCTTTTTATGCTAATGTGTGATCTTTCTGCTTGTTTGTGATGCATAGAATTTTTAGGCATTTGAGCACAATGTGCAGAGGAGTTATAAAAGGCAAAATTGCACCTTTTATGACTGCTTTGCAATTGTAGATGCTTGCTGTGGCTATTTTGCTGTGTGAGCTGCTTGTCTTGGTCAATTCAAAACCTTAGGCAACCAGTGGCACTGAGTGGCCAGAAAGGCAGTGATATAGCTTAATTCACTATAGCTTTGCTGATCACAAAATTCTTGATATATTTAAAATAGACAGGGATATTGTAAGGGCTTTAGTGAGTTTGTATGACCCACAAACAGTATACTTGTCATGTAGACCTTCCTGAGATTTATCTGGGGAAATGTTAGGTGTTTCTGGGACTTCTTCCCTGAGGATACTTCAGCAGCTTCTTAAAATACTTATGGCATGTATGGATCAGTATATTAATCTATCAGAGTCAACTCGGGACCGAGCCAGAACCATGCATGCCTTCTAGAGGATGGCGCATTTTCCTGAGGTGCTTTTTTTGTGTTTTCCAGGTCATGCAGACTACCCACTTGAACTATGACTAATGACACCAGTCTGTAATCCTAAGTTCAGGAAAGGTACAGCACTGCCCTGTCACACACATGGCTTGTCATTGAGAGAGTGCTTGGCCTACTTAAAGCCCATTTCATTGCCTGGATGAATCTGGGGGTTTACTTCAGTGTGACCTTGGTACTGCATGCTAGATAATTGCTGCATGTTGCGTTTAGCTGAAATGGATCATGCGTCATCTGGTGGTGAAGTGTCTTGTGATAGCAGTGCAGCCCCTACTATTGGTCCTTCCACCAGTGATGACACTGTTGGTGGCCAGCTGGCAAAAGTAGTAGTACAGGATCCCATGTGGAAAGCTTGTGTCTGGTCCATGATATTTGGGTTAGTTTTACCTTTATTATAAAGAACACATGGAGTATAATTGATTCATGCATGAGTGCTATGATTGGGCTATGCTGTGTGGTGCAAAGCCTACTGTCACTGTACATCAGACATTCCTTCTTACAGATTTTTTTTATTTATGTATAGTTATCTGCTTTACATATAGGTTTTGTTTAGTGACAGCATACATTCAGTACCACGCTTGACTATCACTGATATCTGTGTGGTGAATTCAACTGGCAGGAAACAAAATGTTGAATATGACAATTTGTACTGTATTGTTGTATGTGGTTAGTTTTGGGGCTTACAGTGAAATATTCAGGTCAGATTTTTAGAAGTAGTACTGCTTCTGCAGGAAGGTTCATTAGATGGGAATTACTCAGGGAAGATTTTAGTTAGCATACCACCAAGACCACCGATCCAAGAAGTAAGCAATTTTAATGAAACACTTAGCGCCTTGGCTTGCACAGCCTTCCAAGAGTAAAAACATTACAAAACACTCTTTACTTAAATACAGCATATTGCACAAGACAATTAATCAATTAAGCATGCAATTTAAATTGCATACTTCCAATTACATTCCTTGTTGAGTCCCTGAGGGTCCAAAGTACCATACTTTAAAATCAAGAGGGTTTTTTTTTAAAGTTTATTTTTCAAGGACACACATTCACCTGTACCAACTTGCAATGTTTCCAGAACACAACACCTAAGAGAATCAGGTACTACAAGATAAATTCCTTCTGTCAAACATATCAACCCTTGTGTCATCCTAAGTAGTAGCAATCATAATATGTGCATGAGGGTGAAATGGCAACTGTGCTCTAGTGTCCATACCTCTCAACCACTTAAGTCAGTACATCAGGACAAAGCCATAAAATAAAAGTGGGACAAAGGCCCAAAAATAGGGACAATTATTAAATATTGCTCTTACAAATTTAGGAAATTGATAGAATAACAGGTTTTGCATTAGCATGAATTTTCTGAAGGGTATGAAGTTTTAAACTCAAATGTCTGTCAGTATTTTCTAACTTCAGTCTTGAATGGCAGTAATTTGGCAGAAAAACACAATTTTATGAAAAACGGACTGAAAATATATGGCAAAAATCTGCATAGTTGAGAGGTATGCTAGCGTTGCTGGCAGGATTTATTGTACTATTGTAATTATATATCCCCTGTGTGTAGTAGGCCCTCAGTACTGTTCTTTGTTGAAGTCTGGAGATTTCCCTCTCCTCCCCCATTTATTAATTTGTGTCACACATAATACCCCTAAGAATAGTGTGGTGATGATACCTGTGATCATGATTGATGCTGACTAACTGTGATGTTATGACCATCTGGATGCAGGTGATCCTGTATTGCTGTGTGTTTGAGACCTTGACTGAGAGATTATGTTATATGGTGAGGAAGGATGATGAGGCCTTCATGACTTTTTATGAGTAACATTCCCAACCTTTTCCAGTACTTTACTGAGAATTATGTGGTGTGCATCCTACCCTGCTCCCCCTACATGTCCAGACAGTGGCCTGACCATGTCCCCATCAGCCAGTGCTTCCACCTTGAGTCTGTTAGGTCTTGAGTAGTGTGCCCAGGCAGGAAGAGATGGCTGTTGTGCGTCCCATGAGTATCATCATCTCAGTATCTCTCGTCTCCCTACCACACCCATCTACTAGCAGAAGTTCTAGCATATACTCTGGAGTACTCTGGGCCTCTCTAGCTGACTGTCTTTGGCAGTGAAATGTGCCTGAACAATGAATGTCTCCATACCTCTGCTGCTGGGCAGCCAAGGCTTTTCCATATGTCTGGAGATAGCTGTGACATGTGCCTTCACTGCACAGACATTATAGTGGTCACTGCTGGATACCACTACCTCTGAGATGGTAGACTCTACCTGAAGGTGTTCCTGTTCTTCAGCAAACACTGGTATTGATCTGCTTGGGGTTCCACCCTATACCACCTGAAACGTAATGCCCTCAATTACACGAGTCTGCAGAACTGTGTACCTGCTGAAGGGCGTTTGACCCGCTGGTACACTTGGCAACTGTGTGCCTCCTGTCCTCAGGCTGTGTCATAAATATGACAGCTATGGCATGATCGTCAACAGCCATTCTGTTGTCAACCTCTACATGCTGTGCTGGTACAGTGAAACTGATGGTTTGTGCTGTGTTCCTGTGAAGGAGTAAGTGATGACATGGTTAAAGAGAACATGGACTGTGGAACTGACGTATCTGTAATTAGATGATGAGCACACTTACCATGCAAACTTTGGCTACTTTCCTACATGACCGAACTGGAGTAGGCACTGTTAATAAAACAAGTCATGTATTATATGTACACAGCAGCAAAAAAATTACCCAGACTGAATATATGACAACAGATTGCTAGTTCTAGCACCTAACTTCAGTGCTAAACCATACTCTGCATTAACATAATGAATGAAGACAAGACTCTGAGTCATGACACCTAAGTTCACTGCAGAGTTATACTAGCAGATAAGTCAATAATGTAAAGCAGACTTCCACACATCAATTACCTGCAATGCAACAAGTTTTACCTCTAGAATCAAGTATCCTGATTGATTGAAAAAAGCTGTAAAGCAGTGGATTAGTACATGCATTTATCATTTCTACTTTGATTGTGTATTTATCACAGACTTAACTGCACACATTTAAAATGTACAATGCCGTCTTCCCTAAAGATTTCTGTAGACATTAGCAATGATAAGTTTTCCACACTCGTATACATCTGTAAAAAATTATACTTACCACTTTCCCACTTCTGTTATTTACTTCAGTATGCTGAAACTGCAGCTGTATTGTACCTTACCCTGTAAAATATATAATTCTGCCTAACTGAATTGAATTTTGCTATTTTTTTCTAATTTCCTATTAATTTTCAAGAGAAAATATTTGTTGCTTTGCTTTTATCTATTTTGCACTTTCCTAAATCAGTCATCAACAAGCTTAGCTAAGTACAGCTAAAAATGGTGGCTATAAGACTGCTGGTGTGAATTGTGACACAATTGCATAGTTCTTGTACAAATAAAGCTCAATCAAGTAAAGATAATTGAATCACGATATTACATCTTGGTGTATGTCTTCTCATAGGCATAAAGTGCATTCAGCTTCTCACGTATGAGTTGCATTTAAGGGTACTGAATGCAGAACATACACCTGCTTCTAGTATTTTTCAACTAGATTTAAGTATGTTATTCCTCTGTGAAAAATATCTGGTATGTCAACAATTAAGTTGAAGTATACTGTATCCTCATCCATCTGCACCCATTAAACCATACCACACCTTATTACTTACACCAGTCACTTCCCTCAAAGGACACAATAAATAAAATTAAAAACAATATATTAATTAAATGGTTTACCACCATTAGCTGCATCATAAAATATTATAAACAGGATAAATTTTAAGGCTATGCTGTCATAACTTCTTACAGTAACCCAAAAATGACATTCTGTAGCCTTGGCAGTACATTCCTATTCATTCCAAAGTATCCAGCGTTGGTTGTACTGCTCATGGTTTTTTCTTCACACAGAAAAAGAAGCTATATTTCTGAAAAACAAATGTGGAAGCCAAATGACTGCTTCAGTCCAATCAGCAAACCAGCCTAGACACTGCCATCACTTCCATAGGCGCTACCATTATAAGACTTCAGGGGTTGGCCATGCTAATGTCTCACATCAGAGTGTGGTTTACACCTTTGTATCCCCTGTTCTGCAATTACATACTTTAGTATTGTACTGGCACTTCGCAGGATGGCATCTGTAAAGGCCTAGGGTTGAGCCCAAGCTGGTTTGAGAAGGAGACCAAGATCCTTCTCTGTCTGCAGCAGCATTCATGCTTGCAGAGGTCAGAACAGGCAGCAGTGGGCACAGAGTGGAAGAAGCTAGACATCTGGCAGGAGTTGGGGACCACTGATCATCCCTGTCAGGGATCTCTTGATGTGGACAGCAGTGCCAGCACAGGTATGATGATGATCTGCAGAGGCAGAAGAGGGGACCAGCTGGCCCGCTGGGTATTGCAGGTTCAAGAGAAAAGGCTAGAGTTCTCTATCCTTTTCTGTGTATTTCTATTTATTTTAATAGGGTACTAAATTTGTGAGGATAACAGTATTGTTATATGTGTGCATATATAAGTACTTAAATAAATGTAGGCATGTCCACCTTCATATATATATATATATATATATATATATATATATATATATATATATATATATATATATATATATATATATAAATCGCTCTCTCTATATATATATACATATATATATATATATATATATATACATACATATACATGTGTGTGTATGTGTAAGCATATGTGTGGTGTGTATGTTTGTGTGTGTGCATGTGTGTATATATATATATATATATATATATATATATATATATATATATATATATATACTCACACACACACACACACACACACAAAAACGCACACACACACACACACACACACACACACACACACACACACACACACACACACACACACACACACATTTTATACATATATTTGTGTGCATGTGTGTTTGTGTGTGCAACTTGTTTCTTCACTGTTTTCATATATATATATATATATGCATCCATATATGTTTATCTCTTTCTCTATACATACACACACACACACATATATATATATATATATATATATATATATATATATATATATATATAGATATAGATATTAATGTATATGCATTTATTACTTATATATATATATATATATATATATATATATATATGCATCTCTGTGTGTTTATGTGTGTATATATAGCTATAGCTACAGTGGTATAAAAAGTTTACACACCCCTGTTAAAATGCCAGGTTTTTGTGGTATAAATCATTTCAAAACTTTTCCCACCTTTAATGTGACTTATAACCTGTACAATTTAATTGAAAAACAAACAAATCTGTTAGGGGGAAAAATATAAAAAATAAAATGCGTACAATAACCTGGTTGCATAAATGTGCACACTCTTAAACTAATACGTTGTTGAAGTATCTTTTGATTTAATTACAGAATCCAGTCTTCTTGGGTAGGAGTCTATCAGCATGGCACGTCTTGACTTGGCAATATTTGCCCACTCTTACTTGCAAAAGCTCTCCAAATCTGTTGGATTGCGAGGGCATCTGTTGTGCAAAGCCCTCTTTAGGTCAACCCACAGATTTTCTATTGGATTTAGGTGTGGGCCATTCCAAAACTTTAATTTTCCTCTGGTGAAGCCATTCTTTTGTTGATTTGGATGTATGCTTGGGGTCACTGTGGTGTTGAAAGGTGAAATTCCTCTTCATCTTCAGCTTTCTATGAGATGCCTGAAGGTTTTGGGCCAAAAGTGACTGGTATTTGGAACTGTTCATAATTCTCTCCTCCTTGACTAAAGCCTCAGTTCCAGCTGAAGAAAAGCAACCCAAAGCATGATACTGCCACCACCATGCTTCACCGTGGGGATGGCGATCTTTTGGTCATGCGAAGTGTTGTTTTGTGCCAAACGTACCTTTTGGAATTGTGGCCATAAAGTTCAACCTTGGTCTCATCAGACCATAACACATTTTCCCACATGCTTTTGGGAGACTTGATGTATTGTTTTGCAAATTTTAGCTTGGTCTGGATGTTTTTCTGTGTACGTAAAGGCGTCCATCTTGCAACCCTACCCCATATCCCAGACATATGGAGAATACGGGAGATTGTTGTCACATGTAGTACACAACCAGTACTCGCCAGAAATTCTTGCAGCTCCTTCAGTGTTGTAAGTCTCTTGGCAGCATCCCTGACCAGTTTTCATCTTGTCTTTTCATCAGTTTTTGATGACTGTCTTCCATGGTATAGCCAATGCTGTGGAAATTCTTTTGTACCCTTCTCCTGATTGATACCTTGCAACAATGAGATCCCTTTTATGCTTTGTACGCTCTCTGTGAACCATGGCTTTTGCTGTACAGAGGAAAATTAAAGTTTTGGAATGGCCCAGACCTAAATCCAATAGAAAATCTGTGGGTTGACCTGAAGAGGGCTGTGCACAACAGATGCCCTCGCAATCCGACAGATTTGGAGAGCTTTTGCAACTGAGTCAATGTCAGGAAAATCCTACTAGGACAGCTGAACTTTATTTGGGGTTAATCAGAGTCTCTTTAATTGATGGCAGGTGTGTGCCCAAGAAGACTGAATACTGTAATTAAATCAAAAGGTGCTTCAACAAAGTATTAGTTTAAGGATGTGCACACTTATGCAAACAGCTTATTGTACATTTTTTATTTTTTATATTTTTGTCTTCTAACAGATTTGTTTGTTTTTAAATTGAATTGTAAAGGTTATAGGTCACATTAAAGATGGGAAAAGTTTTGAAATGATTTATTCGTTTCATTTTTTTATATCACAAAAATATCCACTGTATATCAATATAACTTTATACAGTTAAGTTGGCCAAGATGTATACTTTCCATATACACATACATATATACAGAACTGAAATCATACGAAATGGCTAAGTTTAAGAAAATAGTATTCAGTGCAGGCAAAAAAAAAAAATATATATATATATATATATATATATATATATATATATATATTTTTTTTTTTTTTTTTATACACTGTGCTGCATAGTTCATGTATGTACAAGATGGCTGACCACAGCTGCACACTACACCTTATGCAGAGTGCAGGTGAGGGAAAAAACAGCAATTGAATATTCTGCATTGAAGTTCTTGCAGATTGAACTGCTCAAATGATTTCAGACAAAGTAAGAAGTCTCTGTCTTCCAGGAAGTTCTGAAGTTATTAAGCCAGGAAAACACAGCTGAGCCCTACAAAACATGCTACAAAATAAAGTACTAAGGTAAATAGCTTGCTGGTAAACTTGGCAGCCTTTAACAAAATGTGCATTTGTCATTAAGAGCTCATAGCAGGCCTTAGGCATAGGCCAACTAGGCAACCACTTAGGGTGCCGCTCTAGCAGGGGCAGTTTTTCAGTATTTATTTGTTTAATTTTTTATAGTAAAGAAATGGCATATTTAAAACGTGTTGAATGAAGACAGGAAAAACTGAAGAGCAAGAGAAACTGTGAAAAACAAAGAAAAAAGTAATTTGGATGGTGTAAGTAGACCAGGATCGGGTCACTGTGTGGTGTGGGGGCACTGTGGAGCCCTTTTGCCTATAGCGCCAGATGACCAAAGGCCAGCTTTGAGAGCAGTGCAACAGTAGGTAACACTTACCCCACACCCCATCAGATAGCCTGATGCCTTTCATTGTATGAAATCACAGGATCTTATTAAAGCCTGCAACATTTTCTTCTAGGAAACAAAATAAAGAACTTAGGAAAGGAAATGAAAAAAATATTAGTGAATAAAGAGATCATTGCATTAAGTATAGCAAGGCCTACTGTATTGTTTATTTAATAAATGCATCCATTGTATCACATCTGCTAGAATACAAAGTCTGTTACGCATAAAACATTATTTAGCAGCTGTGCACACAGGTACATCACATGTAAACATATATGCTTTCCTTTTCTTCTTCTTATAGCTGAGAAGGAGATCTCATACAATAGGAAGCTGAGGCAGAAAAGGTTATCTGACGGTGCTTGTGAGTTCAAAAAATGATTACCTTTTTTAGGTGGTGTTCCAACCACCAAATTACCACTGTAACAGCTACAAGCAAATGCAGTCTGAGGGTCATGCTGCTCAGCGCTAGAAGTCTAAATCTCAAAATGAACTCGCTCAAAGCACTCCTTAAAATGGAGAACATCAACATTTGTGCTGTAACAGAAACCTGCTTCAAGACAGCAGAAAGCACCCCTGCACTACCAGGCTATAACTCATTCCACACCTTTCAGCCCCAGAACTTGGACTCCAAAGGTGGGGGTGTTTCCATATTCATAAAGGATGCGCACACCTCCAGACTGGTAGCCCAGCATAATGCATCAAAGATACTTCAGGTGCAGCTAACATTGGGTAAGACAGTGATTCAGGTTGTAGCCTGTTATAGGTCCCCAACCATGTCCCAAGACACTCACTCCATGTTCCTATGCCCCCTATCATCCTGGAGAATATTAGGGTCCAACCTAACACACTCATACTGGGCAACTTCAGCTACCCCTCCATTAACTGGGAAAACTACTCTTGTACCAATACACTTGCCCAATGTTTCCTGGAATTCATTAATTCCAATGCCCTGGACCAGCTCATTCTTACCCCCACTAGAGGTAGCAACATCCTTGACCTGGCCATTACCAAAATGGGTGACCGTTGCTCTACACCAATAGTCAACTCCTCCCTGGTTAGATCCGACCACAAACTAATCACCTCGGAAATCTACATCCCTCCCAACCCCTCCCCCCCACAAAGGTAACCACCATGAAAAACATCTCCAAAGCTAACTTTGGGCTCCTAAGAACAGAGGTGGCTAACTTCACGGCACCCATGCAAATGGAGAATAGTTGCATGACCGCCGAATCATACACCAATGCACTGTACAAACACGTACACAAATGCATGGATCTCGCCATACCCAATAGAACCACAATGCTCTCCTCCAAAAATAGGAAGCCAATCTGGTGGTCCCCTGCCATAAACAAATGGTACAACAGGGGGAGGAAACTGATGCGGAATAAAGTGAAGTCCTAAGACTGGAAAAACTCTCTTATCAGCCTCAGCAAAAAGTTAAGATCCCTCATCAAATCCTTTAAAGCTAACTATGAAAACAGAATTGCAGTAGATAGTAAAGACAACCACAAGGCCTTCTATAGTTATGCAAAGAACCTCCATAGCAATACCCAGATTTGCTTTGAGCTACTGCACAATGGTACCTCCTATACTGAGTCAACAGATATTGCCAATATACTGGCCGACAGATTCAGTGCCAACTTTACTCCCCCCTCCAAAGGACCAATCATAATGCCAGTAGATTGCCAGGCACCCTGTATTACCGCTGCACAGGTTAAAACAGCACTGTCCAAGGCCAAGAATACAGCTTCTATGGGACCTGACAATATCCCTGGCTTTGTTCTACATGAAAGTACAGTTGTGTACACTTACCATAAATGTAGATGTTCGAGTGTATTCACTGTTGCAGTCATTACATTTGGGTAATCTGCTGCTGAGGGCAACCTGCCAGCAGATTACCCAAATGTAATGACTGCAACAGTGAATACACTTACCATAAATGTAGATTATCGAGTGTATTCACTGTTGCAGTCATTGCATTTGGGTAATCTGCTGGCAGGTTGCCCTCAGTCGGCCTGATTAACAAAGTTTTGGGTCCTGCTTTGGTTGCTGTCCCTTCTTCCATGACATCAGGTCATCAGGGGTATAAAACATGCAGCTGATGCTGTTACATCAGTTTTTCTTGCCCCAGATGTCAGGTGCCCCCCAAATGGGGAGCCAAATATTTAAGTAATTAAAAACACAAAAATATACCTCCAAACAAAAGCAAATACACCAAAAAGGCTGTTAAGCATAGTGAAGGTAAGAAGAGACATAGTAAGAGAAAAAAACGGGGTTGGAGGGAGGGTAACCAGAACTGCAACAGTGAATACACTCGAACAGCTACATTTATGGTGAGTGTACACAACTGTACTATGTTCTTCATGTTTCACTGTTGTAGTCATTACATTTGGGTAGATTCCTAAAGTTATGGTTGGGAGGGTGGATTTATACAGCATTAGGACCAGCTATAAGGCCCTGCAGGACAGCAGTGGCAAAGCCAGCTCTGGATTTAGAGAAGAAAGGTAAATGGTAATGTTTGGTGAACGTATGAACTGAGCTCCAGGTAGCAGCTTCTAGAATGTCTCTGGTAGGAACACCTCTGAGAAAGGCTGTAGAAGTAGATGCAGCCCTAGTGGAATGAGATCTGATCCCCTGGGGGATAGTTTTACCATGGTGCATATAGAAGAAACTAATACAATGGCTTATCCATTTGGAAATAGTCTGCTTTGAAATAGCCTTACTCTCTGCCCCTGCAGCAAATGCCACCAGTAGTTGTTCAGATTTTCTTTGAGATTTTGTCCTGTTTAAGTAGAATCTAAGTTGTCTGTGTACATCCAATGAATGTAGAATCCGTTCCCCCTTGTTTTGTGGATTGGGAAAGAAAGTTGGCAAATGAATAGTCTGATTAAGAGCCACACTGGATACCACCTTACGCATGAAAGATGGATTGGTCCTGAGAGACACCCTGTCCGCATGAAAAATAATGAAAGGCTCCACTGCCGTAAGAGCCTGTAATTTGGAAATCCTTCTAGCTGAAGTGACTGCTAAAAGGAAAACTGTTTTCCAGGAAAGAAATTTTTAAGTCTACAGTAGCAGCTGGCTCGAAAGGAGGGGTAGTGAGTTTTTCCAATACAAAATTGATGTCCCAGGCAGGGGTTGGAGCTCTCCTGGGTGGTCTTAGGTTTTGGCCCCTCTGAGATTCTGCTTTAGCAGAGGATGAGAGAAGAGGGGAGGTTCTGTGTTGTAATGAGCTGAAATGGCTGAGGCATGGATTTTTATGGAAGAAAAGGACAGGCCCTTGTGAAGCATCTCAGTTAAATATTGTAACATCTGAGGAATGTTGGGCACTGTTGTACTCATCCCTTGTGATTGATTCCAGGCACAGAATCTTTTCCATTTGTCCGCATAATATTTTCTAGTACTAGGCCTTCTTGCCTCCAAAATGACAGCCATCACAGGTTTGCTGAGGGATGCCAAGGGTGAATTTAGGTGATTAGCCAGGCTGCAAGATTCAAAGTTTGGAGCTGAGTGTGCAGAATTTGGTTGTTCTGCTGAGACAGTAAGTAAGGTGTCTGGGGCAGGTGCCACAGTGGAAGGTGTGACACATTGCGCAGGAGTGGGTACCAGTGTTGGCAAGGCCAGTCTGGAGCAATCAAAATCATTTTTGACTTGTCCTCTTTGACTTTTAGTAGAACTTTTGAGAGCAGAGACAGAGGGGGAAAGGCATAGACTGATAGGTTTTTCCAGCTGAATGCTAGAGCATCCAGTTTCCAGGCTTTTTTGTGATGAGTTCTTGTGCAGAATTTGTCCAGCTGATAGTTCTGGGGTGAGGCAAAAAGATCTATGTCTGGACTCCCCCATTTGCATGTCAACATGTTGAAAATCCGTGGTTCCAGTTTCCAGTTGTGTGGGTCCATGAGATTTCTGCTTAGTTTGTCTGCCAAAGTGTTCGGCTTTCCTGGCAGGAATTGAGCTTGTAGTTGAATTTGATATGTCAAGGCCGTGTTCCACAATGCCATGGCTAGTCTGCAAAGGGGGTAGGAGTGTGTACCCCCCTGCTTGTTTATGTACCACATAACTGTGGTGTTGTCTGTCTTTATCATTAATTGTCCTGGATGAAGGTAGTCCTTGAAGGCTGTCAGTGCATTCTGTACAGCTAGCATCTCCTTTTGATTGATATGAAGGTGCATTTGATTTGGGCTCCATTTACCCTGAATGCACTTCCCTGCCAGATGAGCCCCCCAAGCATAGTCTGATGCGTCTGTAGTTAGGGTTTGGGTGGCAGGGGGTGGAGTGAATGGCAGTCCCTTGTTTTGGTGGCAGACCTCTGCCCACCATAGGAACTCTAGTTGCAGGCAAGGTATGATAGGAATCATTGTTTCCAGGCTGTGACAATGTTGACTCCATAAACTCTTTAAGTACCACTGAAGTTTCCTCATATGCAGTCTTGCATATGGAATTAGAAGAATGCAGGAGGCCATGAACCCCAAGGCTTGCAGAATTTGTCTTGCAGATAGCAGGGTTTTTGTGGCCACCTGTTTGAAGTAAGTCACCAAATAAATTTGTTTTTCTAGCGTAAGGTAAGCCATCTGGGCAGTTGTATTCAAGTTTGCACCCAGGAATGTAATTTTTTGAGAGGGTACCAGTTGTGATTTATTTTCATTTATGGTGTACCCTAGACGAGTTAGAACCTTTTTTTACAAACTCCAGATGTTTTTGAAGAATGTCCCTGTTTCCTGCCTGAATTAGACAATCGTCCAGGTATGGATATATTTGAATATTTCTTTGCCTGCAAAATGCAATTACTGGAGCCAGACACTTTGTGAAAACCCTGGGTGCAGTAGATAAGCCAAAGGGCAGTGCAGAAAACTGGTAATGCAAATAGTCTGCTTTGAAGCGGAGGTATCTTCTGCAAGATTCTCTGATTGGGATATGCAGGTAAGCCTCTTTTAAGTCTAGAGTTACCAACCAGGCATCTTTGCCTAGCATAGGAAGTAACTGTTGAAGAGTTAGCATCTTGAATTTTGGAATGTCCAGAAATGTGTTTAGAGTAGATAAGTCCAGAATTGGACGCCATGATTTGCCTTTTCTGGGTACCAGGAAAGGTCTTGAGTATAAACCTTGTCCCTTTTCCTCTTCTGGGACTGGTTGAATAGCTCCCATGTTCATGAGAGACAGTACTTGTTTCTGGGCCTCTGCCCATTGATTTGGCGGCAGGTCTGGCCATCTGTTTGGGATTGCCAACATGTAGAAATGAAATCTGTATCCCTGGGATACTATATTTAAAACCCATTTGTCCTGGGTTATAAGTTGCCACTTTCTTACATGAAGTGCCAGTTTCCCCCCCAAAGGGGTGGCTGAAAGGTATGTACTTGGTAAGTGTAGAGGGAAGTCATTGAGACTGCTTACCATAGGGAGGTGCCTTGTTGTTTCCTGATTTGGAGGAGGAGGCACCCCATTGTTTTGCTCTAAAGGTCCCTTGTGATTGAAACCTGGAGCCTTTGGAATGTCTGGGTTTGACTAGAGTGGCTCTTGAAGGAACTGGAAAGGGCCAGTTCTTAGTAGGCCAGTGCCTACTAAATCTTGGAGGTTGCACTTGTAAGAAATCTTTTACAGTTTGCATAGATTTAACTTTATCTTCCATCTTTTTTAAAACTTCTTCAACCTTATTACCAAAGAGATGGTCCTGTTGTAAAGGAGCATCCAACAATTTTGCTTTAACATGATCAGGCAGAGTTTACTCTTTGAGTCAAGCATGCCTTCTTAGCACAGAGCCAGTTACAGCAGCCCTGCAAGAGGCCTCCAAAGAATCAAAACCACATTGCAATGTATGTTTTCCAACTTGCTCAGCTGAATGCAATAAATCCTGTAAATCGTTATTTTCCACACAGTCAGAAATTAACATCATTTTCTGTTTAAACAGTCCCATGATATGCTGCTGGTATTTAAGCATATGAAACTGACAGTTTAAAGCCCTGATTGCCAAGGTTGCAGAAGTATAAACCTTCCTACCCCATCTGTCCAGCGCCCTGGAATCTCTATCAGAAGGGGTAGGATTTTTAACAGTAGAGGTCTTAATGCCCTTGGGACCCTGAGAAATGGTTTCAGGATCTGCAGTAGGATTTTTGAAAAGGAATTTGTGGGAGTCAGGAACCCTGTAGTACCTGTCTGGCTTACAAGGAGCTGGAGGCAGAGAGTCAGGAGCCATACTAGATTCTGAAAAAACATCATCAACAATGTCTAGGACAGGAGGTATAGCCAAAGGCCTATGTTGAGAAAGTAGAAGAAAATCCCTAAGTCTCTTTTTTGATTCAGAGAAATCCTGACTTTCCCAGTGGAAATGTTCCCATAAGGTATGTAAAGTTTCCCCCAAAAGAAAAATCCTGAGGAGGAGAAGCAGAAGGAATGGAATCTTCTGCATCAGAGTCCTCATAAGTGGGTATAGACAAATCCTGTTCATTAGAAGAGTCAGAAGAAATAGAATCCTGTTCAGAAGATTCATAATCAATGTCTTGCCTAGGCCTTTTAGAAGGGGGGGGGGTTGGCTACCCCTGATCAGAGTAATTAAATCTTCAGCCATTTTAATCATTTGTTTTTTAGGCATAGGGGCCTGCACATGTGGCCCAGGTGTTGGTTTTTTAGACATAGATTTAGATTTTGGTCTTAGTTTTGAAGATGGCATCAGTCTAATATACAAATCTGTAGGCCTGAAAACACCCTCAGAAGCCGGTGCCTGCACAGCGGCTCTGGACCCATCTAAGGTAGAGACATCCATGGGTTCCATAATTGAAGCATCTCTCAGCATACCGGACTCCGAATGGGTCTCAGTAGAGGCCTGCAAATCAGAAGTAGTGGGTATCAGGGGCTATGAAAGCGCCTCAATGTGTACCGGCGAACTGGCAACTGGCTTAGGAGAAGTGTCGTCATCAGTTTTGGACCTCGACAGTCTGTCTCTGTCTTTTTCTTTGCATTTTGTAGGTATTCCAGTAGTTAGATTGCTAACCAATGACATTTCTGGATAATTAAAGTGTGATCCAAAATATTTAGAAGCAAAGATATACCGACGTTTAATAGTGCGTTGATTAAATTTAGCACAAAACTGACAGCAAGGTACATTGTGGTTAGGGCCTAGGCAAGGAATACAGTACAAATGGAAATCCTTATGAGGTATTTGCTTCCCACAAATAATGCAATTATTAACTTTTACTGACATTGGTAAGGAGCAAGAAAAAGTTTCCCCAACGGGGTACTTAGCATTTTAGTTGAAAACTTTGGTTCTGAAACTCAAAAATGAAAATTTCAGGAGTCAGCCGACTGGCACTTGTGAACTGCTTCTGCTTCGGGCACCGCATGGCAAGAAAGACTGATGTAATGGCATCAGCTGCATGTTTTACACCCCTGACGACCTGACGTCATGGAAGAAGGGACAGCAACCGACGCAGGACCCAAGACTTTGTTAATCAGGCAGACTGAGGGCAACCTGCCAGCAGATTACCCAAATGTAATGACTGCAACAGTGAAACACGAAGAACATCTACAGAGTGAACTGGCACTTCACCTGTGTGCTTTGTTCAATCACAGCCTCACCTCAAGCTTTGTCCCTACCGAATGGTGCACTGCTATATTCATCCCTCTCAACAAAGAAGGAGCGACTACAGACCCTGGGAACTATCGCCCTATTAGCCTGACAAGTCTGATATGCAAAGCTATGGAATGCATCATCATAGACCTAATAAACAAGGATATAGGGAATCTCCAAACTCTGGATCCCACACAGTTTGCTTTTGTGAAGGGTAGATCATGCCTGCTCAACTTGGTTGATTTCTTTGAGTCAGTCACCAGAGCTGTAGATGAAGGCAGGGTGGTTCATACAGCCTACCTTGATCTGGCCAAGGCCTTTGATACCATTCCCCACTTAGGAATCATAGAAAAACTCACTAAGCTAGGCATCAACCCCTATATCACTAGGTGGGTTGCAAACTGGCTCACAGATAAAACCCACAGTTTGAAAGTAGTTGACGCCAAGTCAGACTGCCGACTAGTCACGAGTGGAGTCCCACAGGGATCGGTCCTGGGTCCTCTTCTGTTTGGTATCTACTTCTCAGAAGTCCAGTCCAACAGAAACAGACTGTGGCTGACAAAGTTCACAGATGATTGCAAGTTGGAAGCCATTATTAACTCCACAAGTGATGTTGACATCCTACAGAAAGGCCTCATGAAGACGAACGACTGGTGTTAGAATCATGGCCTTAAGCTCAATGCCAAAAAATGTGTCATCATCCCCTTTGAGAAAAAACAATTCCCATGAACTACCACATTCATGGCAGTCCACTAAACACAGAAGGCGTTATAAGAGATCTGGGAACACAGGTTGACAGCAACCTCTCTTTTGACCACCACACTGCCACTGTGGTCAGAATGTCCTTCTCTGTGACACATCTCATTACTAAGGGTTTTCCATCCAAGAAGAAAGAGGTCATTGTCTCCCTCTACTCTTCCCTCATTAGGCCAATCATTGAGTACAGTGCCCCATTTGGCATGTACCTCACTAGACATCTGCAACAACTAGAGAGGTCACAAAAGTACCTCTCAAAGAGGATCCTAGACCTTAGACACTTGTCCTGTACGGACAGTCTCAAAAAACTCCAACTATTCTCTGTCTCATATCGCCTACTTAGAGGCGATCTCTGCCTGATTTACAAAGCCATGTCTGATCTAGTTCTGTTAGAAATGCTACATCTAAAGAAATCCCAATCCCTCCACACCACACACTCCAGAGACCTCAACCTCATTACCACAATCAGCAGAATATGCTGGAGGGACAGGTTCATAACCCAGAGACTGCCCATGCTATGGAATAGACTTCCCATACATGTCAAACAGAGCACTTCACTGGCCCTCTTCAAGAGAAATCTTGATGAGTGGATGGGAAATAGAAAATTCACCCCAGGGATCACTCCAGTGGCTCTATTCAACAGAGGAACTGGAAACTAAGGTCGGGTGGCATGATGCCGGGTAATCCTATGGGCTAGGCTTGTAAAGGCTCCAGGGCCATTAGCCTAGTACACACGTATGAACCTATAAAGGATGCAGCCATGTGTTCTGTGTTCCATTCTGTAGCAAATAAAAAGGAAGGTAGTATACCATTTTTAAAGTCACTGGCATATCAGAATAGAAGTGCAGACATACTTCAACATTAATAAACAATCTTTGCAGCACAGTCAGTAATAATACCATTTGGCAGCATTATTAGTCGGCATAAAATGTAGTACCACTTCATGCAGTATATCTGCTTACTAAATGCTTACTATACACTGTTCATAAAATAAAAATTGCTGCAACACCAAATTATGAGTATATTTATTGGTACCCATTTTGTGTCTCTCTTCCCTCCCTCTCTCGCTCCTTTTTTTTCTTAATTTATTTATGTATTATTTTTGGGTCCATTTTGAATTGCTGACTGCACAAATTGTCGAGCTGGTATATATAACTAGTAGGGGGTGTGGGGGGTGCAGGGAATGCAGTTCCTCTGTAAAAATATGATTGTAGACTTTTCTGTTTTGTTTTCACTGTTTTCAGGTTTGATTATGTGAGTTAAATGTTTGGAGTGTTGATAATTTGCGCAGTCGACATTTTTAAACTCGATCCATTATTTTCCTATTATATATTAAAACGTTGGTAAAGGAAAAGTACAAGGAAATCATATTAGGGTGTTCTGGGGAGAGTGTGAGAACTGATTTAATCACATAGGGAATGTGAGGTAAAGGACTAACACATTTTTTGGGAGGGTGGGGTTGTTGCAAAAACATTTGACAGCAACTGTCATAAAGCCACATATTTTAGGCTTTAAGCCAGTGTGACTGGAGCAGAAAATATAAAGATGTAAGGAAGTACACAGTTACATAAAAATTAGTCGTCTCCCTATTGAAATGTCAGCACTTGAAATACTGAGTGCTGACAAGCTGAAAAAAAGGACCAAAAATCCTGGAGAAGAACAAGTCTTGATGATTGCTCTTCTCCTTTAATCTTCTTTTTGCAGGGCTGAAAATCTCTTGCAACCCCCCCATCTTATACATTCCAACCCCAAGATCACCATGCCTCAGAAAAAAGGGAATATTCCAAGAAATGGCCATCCCAGACTTAGTATATGTAAGTCTGTTTGTCTTTTTTTATTTTTCTGCCATTCAGTCTTTGTATTTTGGGACTCAGTCTAGTGGGTCCCAACATTTCAAATGGTTACCAAATCGGTTCCATGACATTTTTCCTTTGTGGACAGGGTCACTATGAGGACAGGAATATAGTTGAGCTATCTGTTCATTCCACAATATCTCAGTTTTATGTTTGAGCAAAGCGGTGAAATGGGGGAACAAAGGAGTCTGGGAAGTGTCTGGTAGTGGAATTATTTTCAAATAATTTTATCCTATGCTGATACAGTGATGAAAATTCATAATGTTGTTTTTAGGCTTCAGCTACAGTTTTATTAGGTGGGGCTTTGAAAAATGTAGAATTAAGCTGAAGCAAAATAAGCATAAGGGTTACAAGAAAATAAGTATATAGAATGAGTTATATTCCAAGACACTAGTTTTCAGGTACAGGGCATAGAACTGTGTACTTGAACGGTTTATACTGAAACACAAAAAGATGTAATTCTGTAAATGAAGAAAATTTCTGGAACTACAACATTAGTAAATTTTAAGACGTTTGGTAGTAAGATTTGGTGGTTATGTGCCCGAGGTATATACTTTTTGAGAATGTCTTGAGATTGAATTAATGTACTTTTAGAGGCCCTTTGGGGGTCTAGACCCAATAAAAATGGGATCCTGTGTGAAACAGAATCAGAATGAGGCAATAATGTGATGCAGCGATTTATATTATTAAACTTAAGGTATGAAGTGGAATATTTAGAGAAAGAACCAATGTCTTTGTTAGATAAAATAATGTAAACGGGAGAGATTGTGGGACAAATAGAAGAATGAAACAGTTTGTTTATATAAGAACTTAGGCTGAGACATGGCAGAAAGTATCAAAAAATGTAATAAGTGCATGACAAAACATCTCTAAAAGAAGCTGCTATTGTACGATTGTAGCCATATTTTATTAATGCAATGTTGGGAGAAGTCAGATCTACTAAACAAGAAAGTACATGGAAAACATTAAGCTGTGTTTGTAGAGAAACAATGTTGTGGGATTACATGTTTGTTTAATACATGGGAACTTTCTAAGTTAGAACACCCATTTTGTATAGCACTTAAAAGGAAAGGAGATCCTCTATGACCATGTTTCGAGGAAAAACATGAAACCTGTAATGTGATTTAATGTGTGCAAATATTCAAAACATTTGGAGACCTTCTTGAAGAAAGACAATGCATTGTCTGGGTGGTTAAAACGATGTTATATACAATGGCAGACAATTCAAAAATGGAGAAATTATACAACATTGCAATTTGAGGGGATGATGCGGAGTTATGCTTTAAAACAGTAAATAAAATAAAGTGCAAGAATATGAACCTGTAAAAAATATATGAAAAGTAAGAGTACAAAGCAGATACAGAAATATTATCAAGAAGGCAAGCTGTGTGGTAAAAAGTACAAATGAAGATACACATTTTGATGTGTTTCTTTTTTTTGCAAGGAGTTGCACACCCACAGACCCTTACATCATTTTTTGACATATCATGGCCTCTTGTCACCTTTGACCTTCCTATGTGGATTTTTTGAGCTGCATATTGTTACTCTATTTCAATCCTTTCTTCACATCTTAACTTTGGGTGAATAACTGCACTTTCTTTGTTGTGTTATGCTTCATTGTTTGTTTTGTTATGCTGGAAGTGTGCATGACTTTTTCTTTCACACTTGTGGCGTGTGATAGCTCTGATAACTATACTTCCATAAGTGCTCAACTGATACACCCATACCAGCCCCACTCACAGCCACAGGTCATAGGGATCACTCTAGCCCACCCCCAGCAGGTCAGCTATTTTGATGGGTTTGTTTTCCTCCTCAGGTTAACATTTATCTTTTTTTTAGAACTTCCTGTATATTTAAAAGTGAAGTAATAGCACACATTTGAAAAGGGTACTTCTACCATACATACACGCTTTGTACTTGATGCATGCCACTCCTGTACTTTATATCCATTTTTAAGCTTTTCCAGACCTCTATACAGCAGCTTTAGCAGTATGTATTCATTGCAGAACTAAAGGGTAGACATAACCTGTCTTCAGTCCATTCATTACAATAGCCTATCTCTAAAGTCCTGAAGAAAAATTACATATCAGGACTTTTTATACAATGTGATATATCTAGAGCAACTTAATGTAAAAAGGCAGCTTCAGTACTGCTTTAGTTACTTATTATAATTTCCCATACATCACTCAGGAGCCTGACAAGTTTTCTGAAGCTTTCATTTACCTAGCCATGAATTTCATCTTCAAGCAGCACGTGTTTTATATTGTCTGAAGTATTGAGGTCTCTTACCCAGAATGCAACTTAGCTGTAATTGTACCTTTTCTGGTTGGGATGAATCAATGATAGCTGAGATTTTCTTCCTACATGCTCACATAGGATGCCTCCTGGTCAGTATTTACTCTTGTTTGTATTGTACAGTGACTTGTCATGACCATGTGCATACATATTTCTATTAACAGGCAGCATTTTCGAGTATCTCCTCCTGTTCTTCTTTATATCTGTTCCATG
Source organism: Protopterus annectens (assembly GCF_019279795.1). Lineage (NCBI taxonomy): Eukaryota > Metazoa > Chordata > Ceratodontiformes > Protopteridae > Protopterus > Protopterus annectens. The sequence continues at coordinate 560,434,286 of NC_056725.1, forward strand.
CAGTAATGATTAGTTGTTATTTTACTACTAACAAGATGAGTAAAGATTCACTTTTTGTCACCTCTCCACTTAAGCACAATATCAACGTGTTACTCATTTTAGCAATAGCCTTAGATATTTTAAAGCAGATCCATTCATGGAAGTACTTGGGTATTTCATTTGACTTATTTCTACTTTTTTGCTACCATTAATAATAAGTAGTCCAGAGATCACTAGAAACATTTGGGGTCCTTTCTGACAGTGGATTATAAGCATCTCTAGCAACTCAGTGTGAGCATTTAGTCTTCTTTTCCATGGAATAACTTCATTTCCTGTTGTGGTTGTAAATAATGCAGTGGTCATTAAAATGGCTATATTCATCTGAGGATTAGAGTAAAGGCCCCACATGTTCTGTCATTACATTAATGCCTATGTCCTCCTGTATGATGCCAGGATTCTCTACCTCCTCCAGCTAAAAGAGAAAAATCTTCCAAATTCATCCCTAGGAGGGATTGTTTTGATCACTGCTTTATTTCTCTAAGTCCCTTATTTAAAAACATATACATCCCATTGCATTTTTACTTATCTATTGGTTATATAATCCACAAATCACAAAGGCCTCTTCTCAGGGACAAGACAGGCATACAATGTATGCATTTATTTATTTATTGACATTTCATTACTGAGAAAGTTTGACTGGGTAGGAGCCCATTTCCAGAGCAGGCCAGGGAAGAAAAGCTCCAAAGTATTACAAAATATTTTAAAGAGCACTTATACACGCTTTAAAAATAATACAAAGACATCTACAGTTTAAATAACTAAACCAAATTAGACATAATATGAAACACTGGTTAAGAATAGATGCAAGTCGATATACTGAGAAAGTTAGAGCCAGTTTATTGAGAAGTTAAAGGTAAGCTAGTATAATACAAACAAGAACTGCTATATGAAGTGAGAGTAAAAACAGGCTTATGGTATTCTTAGAGAGAAAGCCAGGAGGAGAGAAACTGATAGATGTAAGGAAGTGAATGAAGAAGGGAGAGTAAGGAGATGTAAGGCATCATTTGGTACTAGCTCACATCTAGGGATATTGTTCATCTTGGTGTTGAGCAAGGAAAGAGCCAGATTTTGGCTAGGATGTCTTTCAGAATGGTTTTGAAGGATGGGAGGGACAGTATTAACCTGATGGATACAGTTAAGGTGTTCCAACCCGTAGCAACATGGTATAATTGCAGACAATGCCCTCAGATGACAATGCCCTCAGGCAACAAGTATTGTTTAAACTGTGAGCATTGTTGAACTGTTGAAACTTGAAGTATGTATTTGTTTAACAATTACTTTCTAGTTACTAATGAAGTCTTGCACATAAAGTCTAAAATATCTTATCTAATGCTTGTAACATTTTTTGTATAAACTGTGAAGATTCCTGAACTGTTTAAAATTTGTAGTATTTAACTGTATAACAACTAGTACCTGTATGTTAGTAGTCTAGTAATCTCTCGGAGCTTATCTCCCCGGGACTCTACTGAAAATGGACATAAATCCAGTTAGACTATCCTGGTCAACAAATGTAAAATAAAATAAATAAGATTTGATGGGTTTGTGGACAGACAAGAGTTTTTGGTCATTGGATTGTAATAACTGACTTGGAACATAGTTATGTAGAATGGTATTTTGTGCCGGACAATGGATGCTGGATAATTCTCTAGGTGGTAAGAAGATGTTTATATGTTAGTTGATGGAGTCATTCTAACCAATTTAAGCTTTTATTGCTATATGATGGTGGGTTCTGATATGGGTATTTGCAGCAAATTTAGCAACTGTGTTATAGGATTGTTCCAATTTTGATTTTTACGATGCCTGGAGGTTAGTAAGGATGGGAGTGCCATAAGGAAGTGTGGGGAGGAGATAAATAGTGGCAAGAGCAATTTTAGGTGCACAGGTGAGAAAGTTATTGGCTCTGTAAAACATCTCTAATTATTTATGTGTTTTTCTTATGCAATATTGTATATGCAGGTCAAATTTAAGATTATTACCCACTATCATCCCTGATAATTTACTATGAGAAGTAACTTCAGTGGTTGTATTATCATGAGAGAGGACTTCGAATTTTATTTTTTCTTGAGAGAGGGATTTTGGGGAAAATATTAGTTTGTGTTTGGGGGGGGGTAAACATGAGTTGTGAGTTACAAAGCTATGTTTCAGTTTCTATTAAAGCTTCCTGAGTATTTTTGTGGAGGTGTGCCATGTTGTCAGATGTGCAAATGAGTGTGGAGTCATCTGCATACTATATTAGGGAAGCCTGTTGTGTGGATCTGTGGAGGGTGTTGGTGAGAATATTAAAGAGGAGGGGACCAAGGATAGAACCAGTGGTGACTTGGTGGTATGGGGAGATGGTAGGGTGTCATTTTACTTAGTGATACCTTCTGGACAGGTAACTTTTGAACCACAGAGTGGGCTGACAGAGACCTAGTGAGGACGTTTAAGTAGAATTTTGCTGTGACAAATTGTGCCGAAGGCTTTAGACAAGTCTAAAAATAAGGAGGAGCCCAATTTGCCATTATCTGTAGCTTTATTGACAGTATCTATATAGGTTAGAAGTGCAGTGCTAGTAATATGTGAAGGACAGAAGCAAAGTTGTATAGAGGATAGGAGTTCTTCCTGTAGGAGAGAGTTTAGCAATTGTTTTTGAATAATTTTTCAAGTATTTGAGAGAGGGAGGATAATGTCTGTTGACCTTCCCCCTTTGTGTAGAGGGATAATGTGTGACTTTTTGACACAGAAGGGGAATGTGGAATTCCTGGATTGCCCTATTTATAAGGATTGAGAATGGATAGGCAATGCTATTAACTGCCATTTTAAGGTATTCACTTGAAAGGTCATTGGCTGAAGTAGAGCATGGTTTCTGTTTATTTCAGAGTAGCCTATCTACTTCAGAGATCTGCTCATATTCTAAGCAGATAGCAAAGGACTTAAACTTTGGATAATTCATAAGCATTGAATAGTTGTAAACTTCTTTGCTAAAGTGCCAGACCAGCTGACTTTTTGAATCATGGTGTACATGCTTCCTCATGACTTCTCATTTTCTTGACCCTCTGCCAAGGTACTTTAGAGGAGTGTCCTTAATTCTTCTGCATTAGAGCAAGAAAATCCTGGGATGTTGCTAGCAGTCCTTGTTTTTGTGTGTAGGACTACACTTAACATTTGCTAAGTTATATAAATGATACCATTTCTATGTGTGTGGTTGTATCTGTTTTCACTGTCTATTAACTATTTTAAATAATGTATTTGATTAACAAGATATTGTCTTAGGCTAGTACAGGCTGAGCCACATATAACTCCTGTATTTATTTTCCATGATGTGCATGTCCAGATAAATAAAATGTTGTTTAATAACTTCTTATGTGTGATATACTGAAAATGTACTGAATATTGCAAAATGGAATTTTAACAAACTGACACCATACAAAGTACTAATGTTGATTCTGGTATAAAAATGTATCTCCTGAGTTAGTTTTTATCTCATAACAGAGATGCATATTAAAATCGGTTACTGTGTGGCTAGTCACAATGTTTTTAAATGATTAGAATATATGCAGCTGAACATTGAGGTAGAATAATCCCTGAGGTGGCAAATAATCAGAAAAAATAACACATGTTTTTACACACACACACACACACACGCACACACGCACACACATACATGCACACACTCAGCTTTACACACACACACACACACACACACACACACACACACACACACACACATACATGCACACACACAGCTTTCTTTTTCCTTGAAGAACATATATACAGCTTATATAAAGAGAAAGCTTCCACATTCTGAATCATGGCATTCAAGCTTATCTTATCAAATACTTGTACTTTGCAGGAAGAAATTAATTTCTGCGCAAACCATATGTTAGTTAAACAAAAGTCACCATCTCTAACTGTAAAGTTTTTTTTCTATGATTCTTTTTGATACTATGATTCAGTTTCACTAGTATGATTTTGACTTAATGCTTGCATCCAAATATTACAAGTCATAACTAGCTGCAGAGTGATAAAAGCAATTCCGACTTGTGGAATGTAAATAAATCAGAAGGGCAGACATCATCTCAGTTACCTTTGCTCAGTTTTATATTATAAAATCTAAACCAGGCCTTCATTTCCACAACAAAAGAATGCTGCAGCACTTTCTAAACTGATGCTGCAGATATGATGACCTGTGGTATCCTAATTAGATTCTGTAGTCTCTGAAAATAAAATTCTGAAACTTCTGAACTTTTGAAATGAATGCAGTTAAAAATAATTACCTTATTGAATATAACGATATTACACAGTGCTATCTGAGCTGTGGCGGCTTCTTATCTATTGTAATACATACCACATGTTGGTTTCTGTTTCATGCAATGGTCTGGGTGGTATAGTCTCTTACTGTAGTCCAAAAAAAGAGCCTCTGGCCTGATGATTTAATGTTTGTCAATGCAGACTGCATACAAAGAACACTTGCAGATGCTGTACAAACCTTAGAGATACAATCAATAATCTATGCTTTAGTAGCCCTACCTGTAGGTATACATAAAATAAGGAGCTAAAGGAACTGTGTACAGCCAAGATATGGAGTGAGATGACGGTCTTTGTGTACCTTCTTATGCAATCATCACACATTTCTTTTTCAACACCTACAGTTTTTATTCATGTGACTATCCACTAATATTACCTATGTTCATTTTTTGCAATAGTATCTACCTTTATTTTTACCACCATGTGCATGTTTTTCTAGCTATATTTTTATTATAAACTCTCTCGGTATATTTTTTCAAAATTCACTAGCCAGCTTGGAACAAATCTTCCTTTTTCTCCAATTGCTTTTCTTAAGCCTTTACTTTTTTCTCTTGATAATTTCATCCATTATGTGACCGCATAACCTATATATGTTTTATTTTTGCTATGTATCTAGCAGGGTCATTTTGTTTTTAGTCTCGGTCTGATACTTTAAAACTGACTTGTAGTACAACATACAAACTCCAAAAAAACAAAATAAAACAAATAAAAACACCACACCACTGCAACACCCACAAGCTTGATGAAAGATATAAGCTCTTTAGTTCTAAAATAGACAAAGGATAAGCTCTTTCATCAAAATAGACTTCATCAGATAAACAAACAAATTGACAAAACTGTTTAAATACCCAAGATATGATGACATGATCAACGAGCCCCATTCCCTAATATGGAGAAGCCCCCCCCCCCCACTGGGGTGATACCTCACCGAGTTTTGAGCGCCATTATCCCAAGACATGGATTTGTCGGTCAATATTCATAAAAATCATGACTAATCATATTTGAACTGTTCATGTTGTGCGTCATGTATTATCAGTTCATTCAGTGCTTTACATTCTATACACAAAGTGTCATTTAATTTTATATTATGTCTACTTAAGAGTTCAACATACTCACATCCTTAATAAGTCACAATGTAGTGGAGAATTTCTTTCAAGTCCAGTGGGATACCGCCACATGCGCAATCCCTTAGGAATTCTTTTGACTTTGATTTTAATGCATTCACAAAAATATGAGTTTTTCAACTGCAGTTTTTTTTTTTTTTTTCAGTGCTTGTAGTCATATTCATTCAGTCATTCATGGATAGTGCCCTGCTGCTGTATTGGTTCTGTATCGAATTCCCAATTCCTCTGCAGCCAATCACTAAGCCTCTACACATCTTCCCCACTATGGTGATACCTCACTGAGTTTTAGGTGCCATTATCCCTTCCATTAGAAATACTTGGACCTTCCTCCTGCCTTTTGATTCTGAGAGGTGGTGTGTGTTGCAAAACATTCAGATGAGAAGTATTTACTAGAGAACTTGGAGCCATCTTGTCAACCCTTTGTGTAAGCTACTGTATGAGAAGGGTTAAATTCCCGATGGTTCATTGTAAATCCCCCATCTTGGGTTCAGCAAATAGTGGTGGTGAGCCTGCTTGGCTGACATTAGCCATTGCGTTCCAAGGACCAAACTCTCAAACTGACTTTTAGAGCAAAATACAAACTCGAAAAACAACAAAAATGCCAGACCTCAGCAACACCCACAAGCTTGATGAAAGATATAAGATCTGTAATTCTAAAATAAACAAAGGATAAGTGCTTTCATCATAATATACTTCATGAGATAATCTCATTGATAAAAATGTTTAACTACCCAAGATATGATCACATGATCAGCGAGCCCCATTTCCTAATACACACAACCACATATTAAATAAACATGAACCTTCACTTATAAATCATTAAAAAACATAATAAAACATGTTTAAACCATCTACTGATAATACTTCTAGCTCTATATATTTTTAAAAGCAAAACCAACAAATTTATTTCAATAAATACGTGACTATTTGTTTCCTAGAAAACATTTAAAATAAATTATTTTCTATTCGTCATTGAAGAATCCATGAACTAACTAATCAGTGATCTAAAGCTTTAATTTTCAATAGGCTAGAGATGGATATGTATTAATTTATTCTTGGCCTATTACAGGCATTACATTTCAGCTGCCAATGTAATTCTTGTCTTTCCAATATTAATGGCCATGGACCTCCCCTTCTATGTTTTTCAATTTGTTCAACCACAATAAATTTAAAACTATGTTTGGTAAAACTTCTTATATGTTTCAACAAAGCATTAGTTGATTTTTCCTTTCTTAGTTTTGTAAGCATGCACATATATACGGTCCTTTAACTTGCATTCCATTTTTCCTATATAAAATGCAGGGCATAGTTCGCACAATGCATCATAAACCACACTTCAACTCTCACAGTTAAACTTACCATTTATAGAACGATTATAACTATTGATTCTAAACTTTCCACTAGTCGTGATGTAAGTACAGTATTTAAAGCACCCACATTTGGACATATTTTTGAAAAGGATTCCCTTCCTATATACTATATGGGGCTTCCCTCCTAATTTCCCTCTTAGGGTTATATCTTCATTAAGTATAGCCCAATTTTTATTAAGAATCCAACTGATCGTTTTGCTGTCCATACTAAAAGTTGTGATAAGTGAAATACAGGGGAAAGTGGCATCTTTTTTAGTATTACTTACATTTAGGTGTACCTTTCCCTTGTCTTTGCTGTTCAAGATAGGGGTAAATGTCCAGAATTTCTTTTATTACTAACTTCTCTCATTAATTCAACTATCATATCCTTCGGGTAGCCCCTTCTTAGAAACATATCTTTTAAATTATTACATTTATCCCTAAAGTGTTCATTGGTAGTAAATGTTCAAGCAGCTCTTATGAGCTGCCCATTTACTGCCACTCATTTCTGGGGAGTAGGATGGGCACTAGAAAAGTGCAGAAAATGGTTAGAGTATGCAGGCTTGCTATGGATGCAGGAAATGTATCTCTGTTGGTTATAATCCTTTTCCAAGAGAACATCCAGATAGGATATTATATCTCTATTGATTTCATATGTCAACTCATTAACTTGAAGGAGGCTAATGTGTTACAAAGTCTGACATGTAAGAGCAGCTCGATACATAGATGGGGGAACTTTTTGGTGATGAGCCTGCACACGCGTGTGTGATGAATACAGAATATCACAAAATATGTGTCCTGCACACTTATGACTCAAATATGATCTTTGCAAGAAGAAATCAGTCCCCACAAGAAACCATATTTTTGCTAAATAAATGTTGCCATCTGTAACTGTAAGGTTTTTCCATATTTTATTTTTGCCTGTTGTACTTTTTGATACTATGATTCAGTTTTGTTAGTATCATTTTTTACTTAATGCTTGCACCCAGATATAAGTTATAACTAGCTGTAGAGCAATAAAACAATAAAAGCAGTTCTAGTTATGAAATATAAATAAATCAGAAAAGCAGATACAGCATCACAGTTACGTTTGCCCTGATACAAACACACACACACACAAACACACACACACACACACACACACACACACACACACACACACACACACCTCAACTGTCCAGATTTTTGCTTCATATTTTTAGTCTGGTCCTTTCTGGCAAATCATTGAAGGCTGAAGTCACTAAATAATGACAGAATCTGAGTTTCAGACTTCATATCCTTCAGAAAATGCATTCTAATGTAAAACCTGTTATTCTAGAAACTTTCTAATTTTATAACAGTAATATTTAAAATCTGTTGTTATTTTTGGGGCCTCTGTTCTTCCCCCATTATTTTTGACTTTTTACAGATTTCTTGGGCTACAAGAATGACAAGTATGATACACACACACACACACACACACACACACACACACACACACACACACACGTGCACACACAAGCATGCGCACATACACACACACACACACACACACACACACACACACACACACACACACACACACACACACACACCTATTTAAATAAAAAATAACATCTTGTACACCAGCTGGCAGTGACATATGCAGAGTACTAACAAAAAATTAAAAACTTATTTAATTAAAAAAATAATTTCTCTTAAATTTGCAAACTCATCTGCAAATCACTCTGTGTTCCTTCTTTTTTATAGAAATTGGAACTCCAAAATACACTGTACATGCAGGTAGTTCTGACTTCTCAAGAATGGAAAAGGTGACAATTTTTAAGGAAAAATAAGAAAAAATCGGAGTATCTATAAAAACTGCATTTTTTCCCTTTTTTTACATATGGGAGGGCTGCAGCTCAACAGCCATCCCCAGTATATTTCCCTGAATAGCACAAAGCTTGTCTATTCTCTTGTTTCTAGCATGCCAGATGAATAGTCCTGGACTATTTTTACAGTTTGTGTTGACATATCATATTTTCCTAGCCTGTGCTCTATGTTTCATGTCTCCACTCTTACCTGTCTGTCCGTGTCTTGCTGCATATTGTCTTCCAAAGCTGTATGCTCTTGTCTCTTACTCTTCAGTGCTACCTTGGCTCATTGACCAGGCATAATAAGACACCTGTGTCTATCTTATGGTAAATAAGTGCCCACATTCTGATTTGTGGATATATCCACAGTTCTATCATACTCACCAGCAGATGCCCATGTTATAGGATTTTTCTTAGGAGAATGAATGGTCAGTATGGTTAACGAACTACTTATGTCTATAATGTGCACTACATGGTTACATGCACAGACAATGGTGATGATCCCATCTGCACTGCAGGACACCAGGACCTATAGGGAGTGGTGACACTTGTGGGTGACAGTCAATATCTCCTGCTAGCTCCATGGTGCATTAATGTTCATATGACTGTGGTCTGTATCCCCAGGTGCTATTAGTAGCCCTTTGACACTGTCTAATGGCTGTACTGTGATTTTTTTCTACCCCTGTGCTTGATGACCATCAGCCCACTTCTTAATCTGAGAGCCCATTTATTCCTCATGGGGCAAGAGCCATCATGGGCCTAATCAGCCCCCTGTGAAGTGAAAGCCAATTACAATGCCATTACTCTGGTATACATTGGGTCTCTCCCCAGCCCCTGGAGCTCCTAACACTCATCAGCAGATTTTAAGGGATGCTAGCACTGCCATTTTATGGATTAGGAGAATGTCAGCTTCTTTGTGTGACTAACCTCCAACTTACATGTATATTTCTTGACAGCAAGTCCCTCTGGCTTTGAGAGTCACACTCTGTGCTCAGCTACCCAGAGTTTCCACTGGATGCCACCAAGTGGTAACCCAAGCCACCTCACTTCAGCCAAGATGGGCAAGCTGTATGCCACTCACTTCCATCCTCCTTCTGCCTCCAGCTCCCATGCCTACTAATGGAACATGGGTCATCTGGGTCACAGTAAAGTTTTTTTCCTTCTGCGTCATGGGAGGGAATTGGCTGTTAAGTGATGTTACCTTCTTAGGGATTTCAACTGAACATTTTGTGCTCATCCATGTTATAACATGCAGGAAACTACTGCTTGTGATACTAGGATGCTGATACCTGAGAGATGCAGTTTCCTTGGACAGCCAGATATTTCATTCATTAGGACACACTTGACTATGGACACCTTTGTTAGAAGAACAGTGTGTATTTCACACTGTGTTGCTTAGGTAATGTCTACATATCATATCTCAGATCTGTAAAAGTGTGGCGGGCTTCGAACTCCCATACTTATATATCTAAGTACTTGATAGAGAAAAACAGTGAGATAAGAGAAAATCCGCAAAAGAGCACACCATGGTAATACGCACACAATGAAGCCACACTGCATACTAATAGCAAAAAAATTCAAGGAAATTAAGAGAATAGCAATATTGATGAAAATTCATCAATACGTTATTCAGTGAGTCACAAGGAAGCCATTCAAAACTTTGACTGGTTTTAACCATGCAGACTTGTTCTGCATATGGCAAATTTCCCCTCACTTATCAATGCTCTGCCTTTTTCATGCCAGCCCAATGAAATGTCATGTTTTTCATTGCATCCTGTCACATGTAATTCCCAGGATTCTCAGCAATATGAGCGTGCCACTTCATATTCCTTACAATTTTACCCAGTTTCAGTGCTGTTTTATAATGTACATATGACTGTTTTATAATGCCTATACATCTGTTCAATGCTGTTTCATAACAGACATATGCTTGTTTATAATGTATATATGTCTGTTCAGTATTGTTTTCTGATACACATTTACCCATTTTATAATGTCTGTCTACCTGCTATGATTTGCTTGCATCTAAATGGTATTTGCACATATATCTGCTCTTCTCTTAGTTCATTGTGGAGTTACAATAAAATCATCTGCTTGCAGATGTACGTTATTGTACTCGGTGACACTTAGTACAACCTATTTTTATGGGCTGTAATGTCACTGTACAGACTATATGTAGAAGGCAATAGTCATATACTTTGAATTAGGTTTCAAAAGTGAGATTTCCTTATTCAAGCCGGTATGTATTTTTTCCATTTTGCAAGTTTTATTATGTATCATGTAAAAGCTGTGCTGAGTTTTATTGAACATATTTTACTAGTAATACAGCTCTCTGTAATTACACTGTTTTATATGTTGTCGAAACAACAACAATAAAAATAATTTAATGTGTACACATTATTGCTTCCCATTAATTGTACCTGGTGTTAAAATGGATCTACTTCAGACCATTGAAAATGCCATAATATCGAATTACAAAACATTGAGACGGAAACAAAGAAACACCAGAACATCAAAGGACAACATGCTCTGATCATGGAACATCGACCAAGGTAGTGTGGATGTCAGGTATGGAAAGGAGATCGCTGTACAGTGGAGATTGTGAAATTTACCCTTACCCCACTGTAGTGCGATCTCAGAGTTGGTATATCTAATTTGGGGGTGTGGGGGTGAAGCCCCCCAAACGGTGGGTGCTGGAGGGCTTGCCCCCCTGCAAAACTGTTGTATCAGGTATATATGCTTCTTAGATTTGGTTCACAGTTCCGTAGTTCGAGCATTTCGTCCTCCAATGTTCTGGTGTTTCATTGTTTCCATCTCGATGTTTTGTAATTCAATATTGTGGCATTTCGATGGCCTGACATAGACCCATTAAAATGCTTATAAGCAGTGCTCCAAATGCAAATTACTGTATATGAGTGGTTTGAATAAAATTATCTTAATACTGGTGAAATATATGATTTATAGTTTTGCACATGAATAAATCACTTTTTTGATGTATGGCAGATGTGCAGATCTTTCTTGAAGAAACTGAATTTGAGAACTTCAGCTAATTTGGTGTTACCTAATAAAATGTAGTGGGATATCTAACAAGCTCTGCTAAAATACTTGATATGCATTTATAACTCTGAGTATTAAACCTGCAATAGTAAGACAGAAATACCGATTGGCTCCTTGATACTTCACGCTATAGTGAAGAGAATCTCAGACAATGCTACTCCATGTATTCCTGGATACATTGGACCAACATGTGGTATGCATTATGTGTTTATTACCTACAGAAAAGATAAATAGAATATACTTTAGAAGATTGCTTTAAATGAACATTACTCAGCACAAGCAGTGTCAAGAGTAATGTTATATTCTTTTCAACAGTAAAATATTGTAATAATGCACCTCTGCTGTGTCCTAATGACATATATCAATAATAATGGATAGCAAAACCCAGAATCCCATACCAGACAATCCTAATTTCATTGCTGATTTTTTTAACAAATTTAGCAGTATCACACCAAAGCATTATCAGACTTTTTGGCTTTCTTATGTTGCTTAATTAACATTAACAATGTGCCATAGCAATTGCACTAAAGTACTCTGCAAGTAATTGCAATGCGATTTATTTGTTCATCTGTGCAGCAGACTGATTACCATATTGCTGGCAGAAACAAAAAATAAGCTCTTTTCAGTATTCATGTATCAAAGAATTCAGATGGAAATCCTATGTAGGAGGTGATGTATCTATTTAAATAAAATCTCTGCAAAATAAGATGTCATTCCTTATAACAAGTGCAGTCTGCAAGCTTTCTGAATCACGAGAGCAATTTATGAAAATCTGTCACAAAGCAGAATATAGATCACTTTCATTTGGTATAACAATGTAATCTCAAGAGCATACTCATGGTTATACAGTGCTTAATATTTAGATTTATACAGCTCTTACATGTCATAAACTACACTGATAAATATATTAGTTAATTTGTGACAGGGTAGGTCGCCTTAGAACCTAATATGTGACCAGTACATTTAACAAGCAACACTAGAAATCATAAAAAGGTGCATTAGTCAGGTTGCCATATTGCTACCTCTGTTGTGAGAAGCAGACATTGTGAAGGTAAAAAAAATGTAAATCTGGTGCATTAGAAAAACATAATGAGATTGTATCAGGTATTTTAATTTCTGTAACAGACAATGCTGGAAGTAAAAAGCTCCAATAGTAATTTCATACATGATTTAAGAAACAGACTTTTATGGTTGGGACTGGACAGACACCTGCACTAAAAAAGATCCTTGTAACTGGACACAGAACACTGCCTGAGAGGCACAGTAACTGGTATTTATTCTCACTGATAATAACAGGCTGTACTGAATTCCATATAGGAATTTTCAAAGCAATAATATTTTACTGGATTATTCATGAATGTCTGAGACTTCTAATCTGCTGACACCTGTCTGTAACAAACTATGTTATCAGCAGATTTCCAGCAAACACTGTCTGCCAGTTAATTGTGCTCACCGTTTATTGTGAAATGCAATCTGCATGAAATTGATTAGTTAGAAACATGACTTCTGCTTTTAATTGGTTAACAAAGTCATTATCTGTGTTTAAAAATCCATATTCAACAAGGGAATCTAGTAAATTAAATAGTAAACAGTCTACTACATACACAAACTGTTTATCAGCAGAAATTAAAGCTCACTGTATTTACATCAGCAATTTATTGGCCCGTTCATAACAGTTTAGATTTTATGGCATCATATTCATCTGATAAACCTCACAGGCCTGTCCTGGATATCATATAATTCTTCCATAGGATATGACTGGCCTTTAGTGTAGTGGATCAGATGTTAATACAGAGCAAAATGCATATTATTCACAGGAATTAGCATAATTTTATATTCTGGCATCCAGTAACAGTCTTTTTAATGCAGTAATTATGTGTTCTATAAATTAAATAAATAGACACAATGCACCAAAATATATTTAAAAGATTCTTTTAAGCTGCTATTAAACTGGCCTTGCCATGCCTCTGTGTTCCTGTCTAGGCGCAGGAGAATGATGCCAGCTGAAGCAGCCAAAAAATGTGATGGAGAGGCTCAGAATATTGACATTTCTGAGCTTTGTGCATAGGTGCTGTGAATCAGTAGAATAAAATGATATATATTCAGTATGCTGAACATCAAAACCACATTATTAATTGTGACACACCCTCACACTTGACTTACTGGCACAGTTCTAAATTGATAGAAAACTGTTACCTGATGTCTTCTTACGAATATTACTAGGACCTTCCAAAGTGATTCAAATAGCCCAAGGCAGTGCAATGGGCATTGGGAAAAATGACATCCAGCAGTGGGCTTGATATGCTGTTTTATTACCCTAATGCCCGAGCTGTGTCTCAAATCTGGCTAAAGCCATCAGCAATGAATGCTGAACCTCATGTGTGCATTCAGAAATAATATATCATATAAGAAACAGACAGTGAGACGACAGACAGAAAGAAATGTGGCAACAGTAAATAACATCTGGGTATGGCACCACCTGTACTACAGGTTAGATAGTCACTGGTCACAGTGTTGGCTGGTGCATACAAAGGTTGGGTGTATAAAACATCTTCCAACTGTATTATAAGACTGAATCATTACACTTTCAGATATAGCAGACTTGATGGTACATAGTACTGTGGGTAAAATAATCCTCATGGGTTAGTGTAACCTAGTTTGGGTTAGATTTATTCATGCAGGAAATATATCTATAGTAAATGATCTTACGGACATTCAGAAAATCATCTCACTGATCTCCAGGGAGAATACTTACTTGATAGTCACCTAAGTATACCCATAAGAATCATACCACTATCCTTTAAAACGCTATAGAAGAGGGTCAGAATGAGGAACAGTTTACTGTTTTTCTTTTTTTTTAACGTAAAATTAATTATACATAGACAAAATATTCAAATTAACACAATAAAACAAGAAAAAGAGAAAAGAGGATAAATGAAGAAAGGAAAAGAAGAACAAGAGGTAAATCATTTTATGATCCCACAGGCAAATAGTACGTAAAATATAAAGATCACCATGCATTGCTATTCAGTTCTGGAAACGGTGTATCTTTCCAGTGTGCTAATATTATTCTCTTTATTACCACTGTGGTAACGCAGTCTGTCACCTTTCTTTTCTATTAAAGCTATCTTACATATCTAACAAAAATATTTCTGGAATAAAGGGGATTTTTTGTTTAAAATTAAAATACAGATCCATGTATATGTTAGTTTTGATAGTTTTGAATCTGATAATATTTCTACAAACAGTGTAATATATCAGCATTGCCATTTTGCAATGCTGACACGTAGGTGAATTGAGGTGTTTCATTATGAAAAGCCTGTGGGGAGTATACTGAATTATTTTTTTAATTTTATATTCAAAGAGATGTTTCAAATAGATTTATGTATTTTTGTTATGCTTTGTATGTTCTTACATCATTGGAAAACTCACTAGTAATGCACGTTTCCCATTTGTTTTACTTAGGTAAGTCTCATAATTTTCAAATGAGATAAGCACTGGAATTATTGCTCATATATGCCGTGGTGGTGCAGCGGCTGAAGTTGTTCAAATACAAAGCACAAAGAATGGAATTATCTGTTGCTTTGAAATTTGTGAGCCTGGTACAAATAGTGTGCCAGCTTGTTTCAAATTATATGCTACTTTCCATGGTATTCTTAGTGTATCACCTCTTCATAAAACATTATGCATTATTCGTTTCAAACTTATTATTATATTTGAAAGAGGAAATACATTTCATAATGAAAATAGGAAGATAAGTAGTATTATCATTTCAGTTATGTAAACTCTAATAAAGAAAAAATGTATCATTGAAATTCTTAATTTTATTATTAATTTTATTGCAATAGAGATCACAACTGTCATTCAAAATCATTTTTGCATTTTCTGCACATTTATCAATATTTTATGCAGTAATTCTGCAGGATGAATTTAGCACTGGTAACTATTTAAAATGCAGGCTACAATAATGTGGTGGCTAACAGTTCACACTCTAGTCTGCAGATTCAGCGAATCAAGACATAATTTGCACATATTTTATCCAGTATTACGTGTCTGGCTTCAAACAATAGAAATCACTGTTGAGCAAGAATGTTACTACGATAATGCAAATGGGAGGGCTGGTGCTGCAGGACAAACGTAGTACTGTGTAGCCTGATTTGTGTTTCTCCATCAGTTATTGTAACGCATTCCAGCAAATGAGATATCTCTGTCTGTAAATTGTTTCTTACAGTTCAGATTAGATTTTGAGGAGATTATTAATAACCAAAGCAGCTAAAATTTTTAGTGTTCCAGTTTGCAATTTTCAACAGCCAAGATCATGATCAGCAAAAGTAAGAATAAGATAAATGAAAACATCAAGCTTTTCAGATGTGCAAATTAATTTAAAACGTTGCAAAAGATCAGTAACACAGCAGAGAAATATATATGATCTGAGGTTTACCAGGTGGAAGACAATCCCACTGGGGGAACATGGAGAAGAGTGACCAGAAGCAAGAAGTTAGCAGTCCCTAACAGGGAAATTGGAGCAGCACAGAGTGAGAGAGGGAGGTAAAAATGGAACACTGACAAAAGATATCTCTTTTCTTGCTACTATTAAAGATGTCAGTGTTCAAAAAACAATGTGTCAGGAATGCCTGTATACTGCATGTAACTTTAGTTGATTTTAACCCTGTAAAAGAAAGAGCAAAATAACTACCCAGGCTGTGTGCTGCAGGGAAACTTAGGCAGGCTACAGGGTGCTAACACCAGAAGTTGGGCAGATCTCAGAAAACCACTGGCCTACTGCAACAAAGTCTCCTGTAAAAAAGGTTGAGCAAGGAGCCATATCAGTCAACTTCTTGTATTACCCAGGCAGTTAAGTCTTCCCCTAGTATTTGAACAAAAATGAAAGGGTTATCTGGTCTCTTCCTTCAGCTGGATGTGAGCTGAACACAATATGAAGTCTGACAGCTAAGAAGGTGCTTTACTATATTTTACAATAATGAAAAATTGTATTCCTATTTATTATTACTATCCAAGCAAGCTTCCCTGCACTTACATAGAGCACTACAGGAGACAGCCTAGAGAAACCAACTTTAACTTAGTTTTTGGGGGCCAGTGAAAGAACTCATCATCCTTTTGGGAGATCCAAAACTTAATTTTAAGGAAGCAACAAGGTCCATCACTTACAGCAGTGCAGGAGAGAACCCTGATATGCCAACTTTCCTTTAGTAAGGGGAGGGGCTATGAATGGGGGCAACCCCTTAGGGAGATTCAAAGGGCTTGCAATCCCTTAGGAAGATTCAAACTTTAATTTTAAGGAAGTGACACAGTTCACTGCTAGGTGGGGACACTTGTCAGTGGAGGAGTTGGGAGATGGTTTCACTCATATTTACATATGTTAACATTGTAGACATTAATACCTTTGGCTGTATGTTTTGAATAGTGACAAACTCAGCAGTACTTCCTTGTATTGCTTCTTAGTAAAAAGATGCAAACATGCTCCAAGTAAATAATTTGTTGAAAATGAGGGACACAGTGAGTATGTGTGCCATCCATAGCATATCTTCATCAGGGCCTACCAAAGAATTATTCAAGATACTTTCCACTCTGTTCCAGAAGGAGACAGGGAGAGAACATACCACATCGCTCCAGGCCATATAAATAAGCAGAACTGAGCAACATTTAATGTTGGCACCTTTTGAGGCTGAATTCAAATATTCACCACTGAAGCATCATTAAAGAAACCCCAATTCCTTCTTTGGCAGTCCTATAGGAAGCTCAATATTCTGAAATACCAAACAATCATATAAGTTCAGTCCAAACATTGGTATTGCTATCCTGAAATTTCATGACTCAGTCACTTTTCAGTAAGATGAGAACTTCATTTCACTTCTGCCCTACCAACCTTCTCTGTCTTTGTCTACCATTTACTTCCACTATCCTTTACAGCTTAAAGACAGACAGAAGCAGACACTCTTTAGCTCACTCCAGTGGAGAAACCTGCAAGCATTTTTAGCCTCCCTTATCATGTGGTCTGCTGCTAGTAGGGTGCTTAGTGATCTCTAGACAGAAATTCAGCCACTTGAAAAATCTAACTTTTCCTTACACTCACTAGTCAGTTCATCTGATACTAAGCAGGTAGTCAGAATGCACACCTCACCTCCTGCACCTACCAAACCAACAACACATAAACCTACATGTGTCGAGGTCCTTACCAGAAGCTTACTTAAACATCAGAGATCTCCAAACACAAACACAAGCACGTTTCACATAATACATCCTCTGCAGAGCATAATACACATAATATATCACACACAAGTGTCTCACCTGTCAAGCCTCTAAGGTAAAACACAAAAAACAAACATCTTAGTCATAAGCGACTCAATTGTGAGACACACAGATGTTCCTCTCACCAGGTTAGATAAGGAAAACGTCACGGTCAGCTGTCTGTCAGGTGCCAGGATCCACCACATCACACACGCACTCAAATCTCTCAACAACAGGCACAATTATGACTCCGTTATAGTTCATGTCGGTGTGAATAACTTGATATGTACCTCATTGGACTATATGAATAGAGACATGACCAAGCTTTCTGATTATGTGTCTCAGGCAGGTATGTCCCTAGCGTTAAGCAGTATTTTACCTTTGCCTAGGATGATACATCACTACAAACAAAAAATGATTTATTTCAATAATTGGCTTAGCTTATGGTGTTATTCAAAGGGGATCCAGTATTTGTCAGCCTGGGATGACATGGTCGACATACCTTGATGCTTTGCCAGAGATGGTTTTCATCTCTCACAACTGAGAAGTCGGTTACTGGCTAAGGCTCTGAACAAAATTCCTGATGTAAAAATACTATCTAAAAACAACCTCAAGGTTATTCTTCCAAATGCTAGGAGTCTAAACCAGAAACTGCACTAACTCGAAGAAGTCCTCACATTGGAAGATGCTGACATTTGTGCAGTCACTGAGACTTGATTTAAGACTGCAGAGAGCACCCCAGCTATACCAGGTTACATTTCCTTCCACACATTCAGACCACAAACTGAAGGCATGAGAACTAAAGGAGGGGGTGTATTAATATTCATTAAAGATAAATACACCTATAGATTTGTTAAACAGCACAATTCCCTTGAATTAATTCAGGTGCAATTGACTGTAAGGTAAGACCTGTCTTTGGGTTATTGCCAGCTATGTAACCCCCTGCATGAATCAGGACATCCAATCAGCCTACTTGGATCTACTTGAGTCAATCAAGATACAACCAAACACCCTGGTTTGGGGTGACTTTAATTACCCATCTATTGACTGGGTAAATTATACATGTTCTAACTCACTTGCCCAAAGGTTCCTGGACTTCTTTAACTCCAGTGCCATGGACAAGCTGGTTGACACACCCACAAGGGGCTCAAACATCCTGGATCTGGTGATCACCAACATGGGGGACTGCTGCACCACCCCCAGTGTGTGGCCGTCTCTGGTGAGATCTGACTACAAATCAATCTCACTATAAGCAACTATAACACAAGACCCCGTATGCAACAACTAGACTAAAAAACTTTTCCAAGGCCAATTACATCCTCTTATGTGACAGCATAAATAGCTTCATAGCCCTTTCCCCACTGATGGAATAGACACCTATGCGGAGTTATACACCAATACTTTATACGAGCACCTGTACAATTGTATTCACTCTGCCATACCTGATAGAACCAAAGCAAGATCTTCAAGGAAAAACAAACCTGCCTGGTGGACACCTGTCATAAACAGGCTATACAATAAGAGAAGGAAATTTCTGACTAAGAGTAGGAAGGAATGGTCTCAAAACTGGAAACACTTTCTCCTCAACTTAAACAAGCAAATAAGACTCCTAGTGAAGTCCCCCAAAGCTAACTACGAATCCAGATTAGCTTTCCTAACTAAGGATAACAACAAGATGTTCTTTAGTTACATCCATAATCTCAAAGGTAAGGCCAAAATTTGCACTGAACCCGTACTTAATGGTACTACATATACAGAACCTGTGGATATATCAAACCATTGCTGGTTGACAGGTTCAATGAAAACTTCACTCCCCTGTCCCCGCCACATATAACCCAAAGCATCCCTAACACCTGTCCTCCACTTAATATCTCCAAGGGGCAGGTCCTAAATGTCTCCAAGGCCAAAAACACTGCCTCTATGGGATCAGACAACATCCTGGGCTGTGTTCTACATGGTTTAAAACAGGAATTAGCATCACCATTGGGCATGCTTTTCAGTCACAGCCTAAACACTGTCTTCATCTCAGTGGAATGGTAAACAGCTACCATCATCCCTTTGCACAAAGGGGGTGCATCCACAGACCACAGGAACTATAGACCCATTAGCCTGACCAGCCTTATCTGCAAGGCCATGGAACACATTATCATGGACGTTATTAAAAAAGATATAGGAAATCTCCAAATGCTCGACCCCACCCAGTTTGGCTTTGTCAAGAGGAGGTCATGCCTATTAAATGTGGTGGACTTCTTTGAGACAGTCACCAAAACCCTAGATGAGGGCAAATCTGCGCATACAGCATATCTAGACTTAGCCAAGGCATTTGTCACAATCCCCCACTCAGGCATCATTGATAAACTCACCCAGCTGTGTATCAACCCATATATTGTCAGATGGGTTGCAAACTGGCTTACTGATAGAATTCATACGGTCAAAATAGGAGACTCTTCCTCCTCCAGCAGACCTGTAACCAGTGGCGTTCCATGGGGATCTGTCCTGGGACCCCTATTGTTTGGAATCTACTTCTCCAAAGTACAAGCTAAAACTATGGGACAGTGGCTGACAAAGTTTGCTGATGATTGCAAACTGGGAGCAATCACTGAAACCCCTAGCAATGTCAACATACTGCAAAAAGGTCTTATGTAGACTAATGACTGGTGCCATAGTTTAGGTCGTAAACTTAATGCAAAAAAATTCATTATCATCCCCTTTGGCAAGGGTGTTGTTCCTGCAAACTACCACTTCAATAGCAATACCCTAAACACACAGTCAGTAGTGAGAGATCTGGGCACACAGGTCGACAGCAGCCTTAACTTCGATCACCATGTCTCCACAGTGGTAAGAAGGGCATTTTATATTGCTCATCTCATATGTAAGGGCATTGACTTCAGAAAAAGAGGTTATAGCCCCCCTGTACTCTTCCCTCATCAGGCCAGTAATAGAGTACAACATTGCTTTTGGTATATTCCTTTCCAAACACCTGCAGAAATTGGAGAGACCAGAAAGGTTCCTTAAAAATAAAATTCATGGTCTTCAAGATCTGTTTTATGCAGACAGACTGAAATCATTGTCACTTTACTCTGTGTCATACAGACTGCTCAGAGGTGACCTGTGCCTTGCATATAGAGCAATCTCTTTTCCAGATTTAATGGAAATGCTGCACATTTGCAAATCAAATGGCACACAGGTCACTCACTCAAAGTACCTTAACCTGGTATTTGACATCAACAGAACTTGCTGGGGAGACAGATTTGTCACACAGAGGTTGCATCATCTTTGAAACAAGCTTCCTACTCATGTTAAACAAAGCCCCTTGTTGGCCCTATTTAAGGGTAATTTGAACGATTAGATGGGTAACCGGAAATTCACCTCAGGAGTTCCACCTATGTCCCTCTTGGACGGGGACAGTAGGTGCTGATTTTAGTGTCTGTTTGAACCAGACACCCTTGGGAACATGGGTTGAACTTTGCTTGTCTTGTAAGGGCCCTGGCGCCATTAGCCTAGTAATCTCTTATGATCCCATGTGAAGTGCTATACATTAACTAGTAGTCTCTTCTGACCTGACACTGTTCTCACTCACTTTAACAAAAATGTCCCCCACCCCAAATGCCACTATTTTCTAAATGCTTTATTTCATTGTGGGTACACACAGGATTTATACCACTGTGGAAGGGATACCCCACACATAATGCCTGAGGCTCACTGGAATGAATTTTAAAGTCAAGCATTAGTTGAAAAAATCCAAAACAAGTCACACAGGGACCACAACTTTTCACCTGCAGACAGTAAGGTAAGTAATATGTAATCAAGACAAAGTGAAAGAAGAACATGCTTGGTTACCCTAACTCTGCCCCACCAGACTAATCAACACCAAACTCAGCTGTCAGTCAAGTGAATTCAGAGCAACAAGGCACAACAGTGGGGAATTCACTGCAGAGGGAAAATTAGGTAGTATCCCTAAGGCAAATCTTACACACCAAGCAAACAAGGAAATATGTTATCCACATGGCCTCTGCAAAATCTATGGAAATCCCAACATTTCCAAAATGTAAGACATGTAACTAAAGAGAGCCTGTAAAATGCCTTTCTGGGTACCACTCCTACTACCATTATTAGAGCCCCATGTGCCCTGACATTGGCTTGAATTCCCATAACCCTGTACACATTATTCCAAGGCTTGTCTGCTCAGCTATACCCTGCGTGGTTGAAATGAATGAGATGGGCAATTACTCTTTTTACTGTACAGGAATACAATGACTCATGGATTTTACAATCAATATTATGAAAAGAAATGGAGACTGATAGTTCCCTGTGTCAGCAAAGTCTTTAAATAACTTGTCAGTATTGTGATTATATAACTGGATGAAGGAATGATAGGGAATATCAATGGGTGATGAATTTAAGTTTAGCATCTCTAAAAGATTCAACACCACAACATAACATTTCAACCAGCAATCCCATGAAACCAATAGCTTTACCCAGTCTAAGGGAATCAACACCCATCCTCATTTCAGCCACTACGAAATGGGCCTGAAAACATTTGCTCTGCCCTTGTGTAAAACCCTTGAACATTATATCAGCCAGAACCATCTCTGTCCATTTCTTATCCAATCCCCTATCAACTCTGCCAGTAATAACTGTCATTCGTCAATCCACAAAGGCCTGAAGGATTATGGAGTTATAGCAAAATTGCTCCTTAGAAATAAGGTGCATAAGACATTTCACTCTGACAACAGTCAAATTCAGTTTCACTATCTTCAATAAAAAATTCAGTCCATCACGTAGCAAAACCTAACACTTATCACTAATGCAGTTTGCAGCAGCTCCTAATTTAAGGCCCATCGTGTGCTGAATGAGACATTTCAAGGTGCATGCAAATGACTGAAAGTCCTATTTACAGCATGAATATGATGGCTAGCTAGCAACAGATGGTCATCAAATGGCTCTGTATCCAGCATTCTAGTACCTGCCAATCTCTGTCTTTTTATCATGCCAACTGCAACTCAGGCTACATTTAAACACATTTCACAGTAAGTGCTGAAACATAGAGGAATTAATATGTACCCCCCACCCCACCCACACACACACACAAAACCCTCTAGCATTCCTTTTTGCTATTGTCAGAACTAATGAAGCTTAGTGAAGAAAGCAGGAAACGTCTAGGATACCTCCAGGCACTTGAGCTTACAATGATCAAACAAAGGATAAAAACAGTCTCCAGTGGTGAACAGAGCTGGACCAGGTCCGTTGTCATACAAGTACAAACTAGTCTAGCCAGAGAAAATGGCGCTTGATCTGGGGAACCAAGGACAGTAATATCCATATGCTTACAGCAATGATCGTCTCGTCACTAATTTTGGTGGAGGGGTAGTCAACACCTTGTTACAATGCTAGCATTTAATTGAAATTACAACATGTTAAATCCCCAGCTAGATTAAAAATAACTGCACCAGTTGTTCACAATTAATTCAAATAGTTCACTCACCTTTGTTTATGGGAAAGAAGGATATAAATAACATGAGACAGTCGTGGATAAGGAATCCTAAGACACCAATGCCCTGTCTATAATGCAATAATCATTATGAAATCCATTCTGCTCCTGAATTTCCTGGACAGGCTGGGGTACTAGACTAACTATTCTTCTTCACCTTTGAGTCCTGCTAGTAGAGGCCTCTATTAGGTGGTATCCCAAGTTATCCATTGTTTGATGTACTTCTTTAAGATTTATCTGTTGTTTGTAGACCATCTCTTAAAGTGTGATACTCTGATTCTGAAGGCATCATGTCTTGTTGATGGGGATTAAAGTGACACCATGTTAATGGACATTTATCAAGACTTATCATACCAGACTCAATCTGCCTGCTGCTAAACAACCTGTCTCTATATCGAACACAGAACATCCTATTAAACTAAAAATATTACAACCCACCCATGCATAACATCCCTGACCCTAAGTACAATATAAGCACATTCATGACTCAAGGTTTCATGGCATAAAATCATGGTACCAGAAACTAGATAAAAGAATAAAAAGGAGAAGTGCATATCTGTCACCTACCCTCACCTGTGCTGCTCACTTTCCATCCCATCCACATGAAAAGTCATTAGAAAAAAGTTACACCCACTGTGCAGGCCAAGATCAACATGTAAAATGACAGTATCGTAGATCCAGCCAGACAGTCTTTAACTTAGTAATTTTAGAGGCTACTTGCCAGCATGTCCATATTTACAGTGACTCTATTGAGGCCTTCATACTTATAGAGATGCCATCACCATGAGTGTACCAATGGTCTCTTACCAACTACCATTCCTGCTTACAGTACTGTCAATTTACAATGCATGTTCTGCTCTTCACATAAATAAGCTGCTCCGTAAAGTGCTAAGCTATAATGGAAACTGGTTACTAATAAAGTAGAGGACAGGTCAGGTAGTTAGGTAGGTGATTGTACAAAAAGGGAGGCCTAGCCATGGGGGGGTGAGATTATGATGAGGAGAGCTCTTGTTGTGCCCTGGTGGAGACTGGATCTAAGGTGAATTAAATCTCCAATCAGTGTGTGTGTGTGTGTGTGTGTGTGTGTGTACTATAAAAGGGTAATAACCAGTGACATCTGCCAAAAGCCTGATGGGCTATGGTAGGCTATCATTCCTATAGCTTGTCTTGCCATAGAACTGCAAGATGCACAATAATTATAGAGTTAATGTATGAATTTCATTACCATGGCTTACAGCACCAAACAACCTTTTCCCTTACTAATGGCTGGTGTTCCCCAGTACAACAGATCTTGGACAGTAAAGCATCATTAAAACCCTGTTACACACACAATTCTTATTCTAGAAAATAATACCAAAGCAGGGGATGAGGCACATGCTAGAAAAACAAAACTGAACAACAAAGAAAAAAGTAATAGAAAACCATGGAATGCAAATATCTTGAAACTTGTTTTCCCATCAGGTAACTTTTCTCTGTGTATGTTGGTAAATAACTATTTTTTTACTTAAGAGATGTGTAGCAGTAGATGTTCAATTGAAGTACACTACCAGTAACACCTACCCATTAGTATCAAATCTCTCTTGTACAATGCCATGAAATAAAATGTTTTGTCCTTCTTCCAATGACATAGTAGGGGGGATTTCCCTTTGCCATGCCCACTCCTGCCAGGCTAACCCTACCTGCTTTGCTGTCCTACCCATGATTCCCATCCACCCTCAGATAAACTAGATTTAAACTTCCACAAACTCTGCCCACCCTGCATCAACCAGTTTAATCTCAGTAAGGCCTATATTCAGCATACTCCACCCTATAGCTCCCTCCAATCAATACCTACAATAACTTGATTTCCACTCCCTGACATTTCTGCCTTATAGCTTACAACCCTTTCTTGAATCCTTCTTACAGGCTACTTACCACCCACTCTACCCATATTATTCCCCCACTTCAATTGTATTAAACTATACTTTGCCACCATCTTCTTGGGGTTGGGAAGGTGGTCTAATGGTTAAGGTGTTTGCCTTACAAACAGAAGGTGCAGGGTTTGAATCTCACAAGGGATTATTGGCTAAGCTTAAAATGGCTCGCAAGGGCAGTTAGCTTAGTACTAATCTATGAACCTATGAACCTATAAGTACACAAACCAAGTTTTTTTTCCTTAATAAATAATATTATAACACAACCAGCCCAACATACTTGCAAAAAAATCTTTTTGAAATGCACACACACAAACAATATTAATATTCCTCATACTAAGCTGTGTCTTATTAATTTCAAGACCTACCACAGTGCTCCTCAAACTATTATAACCATTTCTCTCCTCACTCTTGTTCACCTGGCTACCACACAACTCTCAGTACAAATTATACCTTCTAAGACCAATTCCAGGCCCACATTACCAATAACACCTCTAATACTTTCACAATAGCCTGCAACCTGTTGAGCAGCTCACCTCCACTTATTCAAGCATACATATGTTAAAGTAGTTACCCGAAGCCTCAGACTAGTTATAAAAATAAAATGTAAAGGACACACATCATTCAATATACTACCAAACTTAACCCACATGTCAGCTTTTTGATACACTAAAATCCTGTCCCTTCCAACACAGCAACACCATAGCCACCCTAAAAAGCAATACTGCCATAACTCCCCATTCCAAAGAATCAGACTAAATTTCCTTAAAATTCATTAATCTTAATCTAAGAAGCATTTGCAAAAAGTAACAGAACTCCATGCCTTTATATCCAACAGTAACCCTGATACACTAGCAATAATGGAAACCAGGCTAAAACCATGGAAATCATCCCACCAGGATAGGGTATCCTACAAGTTGACCATAAAAATAGAAAAGCATGAGATTATGATGAGGAGAGCTCTTGTTGTGCCCTGGTTTAGCTTAATGTATCACTTAATCCAAAAACGAACCCCATATTTAATGATGCAGAAACACTTATTGCCTTACTCAAGCTTAACTCACATAAGACCTTAATGGATTACAGCCCTTTATATTCCCCCAAGAAACAATGCGACATTACAGAGGGCATCATCTTTTTTATCTCCTCTAATATACCCCGAGAAACCATCAGCCCTCGATGCCTAAATATTGACTGGGCTCCCACTACAAACATTAACCTATATGGCTTCTCTGATCTCATTTATACAACTAGATATAACAAATCTTTCTCCTCTAAAGCCTTTACCATAGACTGGCTACTCTCCAACAAACCAAAAAAATATATATTTTTACTAATGACACATTATTTGATAACATAATGGGACACGTGCCTAGTTTCTTATGCAAGTATACTTTTACCCCAATAAAACAACACCTGTAAAAGACTGTGCATAAGTTATCCAACTTTAATACCGACACTTTCATCTCCACATTTAAACAGTGTGACTGGAATATACTAAAATACCTTCCCCTAGACAAAGCCACCCTGGAATTTAACAACAGATTTTTCAATATACTAAGTGAGCATGCTCCCCTTAGAAGAAAATGAATCAAACTCAACCCAACACGTTGGTTATCTAAAAAAACTAAGCCTGGAATACATGCCACACCATCAAATCCCACAAAAATTTATTACAGCTTAGGCACTTAAAAAATAAATCAAAATATAGTACACGATGTGACGATAGGAGGTACTAACAGCCATGCCAGGAGAAGTAGGGCAGTGGATGTGTAACATATGCCAGCACGGCTGGCTGGAATTTTTGTAAATAATTATATGCCATTTGTGTATCAAACTGATTTGTACAGATGTGTGTGTTTAAAAATGTATTTGCAAAGTTGCTTGCATTAAAATGTATCAACAGTGTTTCTTGCTGGACAGAAAAGAAATGTACATGCATTATTGTAATTGTTTAAATGTATAAATTGTAATAGCATATACTGGGAGAGAAGAGGTTAATCCACCTGACTTTGAAAAATATTCTTGAAATTAAATTACTTTATGGGTTAACCCATAAAGATGATATCCCACAATTTTGAAGAGAGTCAAAGATGCAATGTCTGTGCTAAAGTATGGTTTATTAGTTCCTGTAGTACGAAGGGAAGTGCTTTATGGTTTTATGACTTCCAGCAGCTGCACCACATATGAGCAATGCTCTTGTGTGTGTATTATTGACATATAGGTTCTAAAAATCCTGGCAGCTTCTAGTGTTGGTGATAATATGGGAAACACAGTCATATGACCAGATGTGTGAGATGTCATTCTGTTAGCCAGAAATAATATTTAGATTTTAGTAGGAGATTGCTCTCAGCATTCTGTATTATGTCTTGGATCTGACAACAGGGACCACTTACTCACATTAAGTAGGAACAATAATTATTTAGATTAGTCAGGAAAATATAGTGAGAATAGTTAAGCATGGCTTTTTCTGTAACTTTGTGACTCTTTCCAGCTGTGTTATTTTCAATATTTCCTGTGACTAAAACTCTGGTGCTTACTGTAAAAAGATATTTAGAATTTTCTTGTTCTTTTATTATTTATTATTAAATATATTTATATTTTTCATTGTGGCTAGTCCTTTTTAGAAAATATTTAAGCTTTGAGAGTATTGCATATATTTATTTGGTGATAACTGTGGCCACTCCTGAAGCCTGGCTGTTTGGTTAACATTACCATTTGTATTAATATTAATTTCACTCAGTATAATTGGATACCCTTTTAAGAGCCTTATAGTAACTGACTGGTAGCAATAAATCTATCTTATAGTTTGGGAAAAGTTGGTAGAGCAGGTAATCTTTGCCAGCCTTTCCCAGGTATGTGTGTATGTAAACATTAAATCTCAAAGAGTGTGTGTGTGTGTGTGTGTGTGTGTGTGTGTGTGTGTGTGTGTGTGTGTGTGTGTGTGTGTGTGTGTGTGTGTGTGTGTGTATCAGCTACTTGGAACAGGGACATACATGTAGCACTGGTTTCACAGAGAGGGTGCTGGAGGACTTGGCTTGGACACTTGGCTGAGGACCTAACCCTACAGGTGTGCCAGTGGGGAGTCTTATTGGGGACCTGGAGGAAGACAGCTAGAGAAACCCAGACCCTGTTCTGAGTGTGTTCCCTGCATGCTGTTAAGGGAAATTGTGCTTGATGCAGAGACGTCTGCATCTGGAAATACTGAGTGTATCCATTTGTATTCCAAGTGAACGTCTATGTCCAGTGTCAGTGGTGAGGATTCAGGCTTCTTGGTTACTGGCCTAGAATGGGGACATCACACAAGACATGATAAACAAAAACCCCACCACTGTAACTTACAACTGTCTCAACAGAACAGTCCAAAACAATTCTGATCATCTATCCAAAATTTATCAAACCAGAGCCATAAACCCCAGCCCAACCCCTCTCCCTATGACTCTCCAGCAACTACTGCAGACAACCTTAACAACTGCTTTTTCGAAAGTTGTTACCTCTCTCATCAAAGACAACCAAACCACTGATCTAAATAGCCATCACTCACCCACACACTCGTAGTGAGAATAATTTCTTACTCAAGATAGTCCTCACCTCCACTAAAAAAATATCTATTAAAACTAAAAACTACTAGTCCTGCATCGAATATCTCCAAACTGAATTCCAAAAAAATAGCAGCAGAAGCCCTAGCTTACACCATATCAGGTTTAATAAATAGCTCCATCCTCAGACCTCATCTCCCTGTTATCTAGAAACAAAACATACATAATTTGCCTCCACAAAGGAGGCCCACTTCCGTTTATTCCAACTTCAAACCAATAGCTGTCCTATCCCTGCTGTCAAAATCTCTTGCAAAAATGCATTCACTCTCAATTACTATGGTATCTAACCACCAATAATCAACTTTCTGCCACATAACATGGCTTTCATCCCAGTCATTGTGCAACTACTTCCCTACTGCATTTTGTATATGCAATGAACAGAAACAAAAATTCCAGTAACCTAGTATCTTCCTTATTTCTTTATCTTTCAAAAGCATTTGACCCCATCTCACAAAACAAACTATAACAGAAGCTCTCCTCACTTAGCCTGGTCCCTACATCCCTTTCCTGGTTTAATAGCTACCTTACTGACAGACACCAAGTAGTCAAATGGCAGCATAAGTATTCTTGCTTCCTGCTCATGACAGTGGAGGTTCCACAAGGCTCTATATCTAGGCCACTGTTATTTAATATAGTTATAAATTACCTACATACTGCTAACAAACATGCAAACCTAGTACAATATGCAGATGACTTTGCACTCATCTGTTCAGCCTCCAACTTACAACACCTGCAAAAAATAACCCAAGAGTCCCTCACTTCCATAGAATCTTGGCTAGAAAATTCACAATTACTAATTTACCCCCAGAAAAACGAAATTAATTATCTTCTCCCACAAACCATACCCACAAACTAAATCACTCATCAAAATTACCTCACTAAACAATATACTGAAAAAACAGGTCTCCAGCACAAAACTGCTAGGAACTACTATCAGTGGCAAGATGAAATTTGACCAACATTTCATATCTGCCATAAAAAACACAAAAAACTTGGACTTGTTTATAGAGCAAAGTGTAAAATTATTTCTAACCAAGGGAACTAAACAAAACATAGCTAAGTCCTTTCTTCTACCTACCTCCTTACCCTTCTCTCACATTTGCACTACTATACAAAACAAATTGGAGCAAAGTTATAATAAAGTTGTGTGCTTTGCAGCTAACTGCCTAAATAGAACTCATCATTTCTATGCCCTAAAACAACTTAACTGGACCAAACTCCCCCATCACCTCCATTACAATCAAATAGTACTAGCACATAGCTTAGCAACTTACCCTGATAAATATCCAGCCATAAAAAGAATGATCCACCTGTACCAACCAACTAAATCTCTCTGCTGCAAGGACCAACTCATCTTCTCGGTCATTAAAGCCCAACATGCAGCAGGACCCTCACTGGAGTCTAATTCTGTGTCAAACCTCTGGAATACCCTTTCTCCTGCTCTCAGACACCTTAATCAAGCATTCAAAAACAAGCTAAGTGAGCACCTCAGATTATCCAGGCTATATAGTTGCCCAATGCCAGGATAAACAAGGCACTACCCCAATCATACTCATTCATTCTATCTCAAGTGCTCAGCCTTTTCTAAAGTCTCATAGATCTCCCCAGCCTCACCTACTTTGTCTTCTTGTACCTGCACTCCACCCTGTTGTCCATGCAAAATATTATTTTTCCAAATGTAACCATGACCCAGCTTTATCATATGTCCAGAGTTGTCCTTTGTCTTTTCCTCTGTATATATCTACCCACCAAACCTGACTAAATGTTTCTAAAGTTTAGACTTTTATGTGTAGACTGCATATAAACTCTTCTAAGAATCGTCAACTACTTTGTAATTAACATCACACCATGTTACTGTTGTAAATAATTTGTAAATTCTGTTATTAATGGGGTGTTATTTTCATCCTCGTGTGCTCTTGTTACCCCCTTCTCTTTCTTTAAAGATCAGTTTCCTTACGCCATCTTTCACAGAGTGCAGAGCAGCATGCCTTTTAAAGGTAATTAAACTTGCTGAAATATTGGAAATTTTCTGTTGCTTCTTAGTTATATCATTCTATATATGATTTTAAGCTGAAGCTGCCATCTAAAGACATGCTCATTAGGTTTGAAATTTCAGATCAAAGTCTTTGTTTTTATTCCCAAACTGAGAAGCTATATCTTTAATAATGGTTGTGTAGAAAGGGAAACGAAGATGACATAAGTTTTTTTTAATCAAAAATATCTTGGTAGTATATATTTAATTTATTTTATTAAAGTGAATTGATATTCCCCTTGACTGCATCATACTGATGTTTGCTTTTACAGCATTCTTTCTATACCTTAGGATACCAGTATTAAGTAGTTAGTAAGAAAACTGAATAATGAAACAGTAGCATAGAAAGCATGCACTAGAATATATTGTGCAGGTGTGTTCCACTAGAAAAAAGTAAATTTATATATAAATAAGCAAAAGACAAATATGTGAAGCAAATATTTTTATGTATTTGAAAATGTTAGATGATCTATATTCTGAATATATCTATATTTCTGTACTTAAGGAATGTTTAGTCACTATACTGAAAATGACAGGATATTAATTTATCAGCTACAAAAAAATTGACTTTAGAAGACTGGAACATCTTTGAAGCCATTTGTTTTTAACAGTAGTTTTACATGTACAGTTTGTATTCATTAACTAGTGGACCTGGTGATGACTTAATTATGGGTTACCATGAGAAATCTTCTCATGAATACATATTAATACATACTCTGGTGCAAAGTGTCTTTAAGGAAAGAAAGGCACATAATGATGCTCATTGTTGGCATTTATTCCAGTAAGGAATAAAATATGATGATTACCTAAATGTACCAGAATCATAAGGGCATCACTTTGTAAAGGAATTAAAATGACACAGTATTATTTTGTTATTCTAAGTACTGAAGTAGCATTCTACTGTGTAACATGTTGTCACCTTCTCTTTATAAAAGTGAAACTAAATGGTGCTATTTTAATACACACACACACACTCACACACACACACACACACACACACACACACACACACACTCTCAAAAATGACCAGCTAATTGGTGATCAGTGCATGCTATTAACATGCAAATCCAAACGATACAGAACAGCTCTTATTTCTTTATATATCATAAGTCATTTATTCCATTAAACAGGAAACCTTGACTGGTGTTACCATGTTTGATTACATTATTTTTTATTCGTACTGAGCACTGGATACAGTACCACTGCTATACTGGTTCAAAGTATCTAGACATGTTAGTACACAAAATGTAAAAAAATGATTCCGCATCATCCAGTGCTGGAAAATTGCAACCCCATGAACAGCCAATGCCATCCACAGAGTTTACTAGGAAAGTAGGGAATGGAAATAGATAGGCCTTTCTTTCATAAAACACACACACACACACACACACACACACACACACACACACACACACACACACACACACACACACACACACACACACACACTTCCCAAACATCTACAGACAATTTGGAGTCACCCATCCACCTAGTGCATCTCTTTGGGATGTAGGAGGAAACCTGAGTACCCAGAGGAAACCCACATGAGCAATGGGAAAACATGCAGACACTACACAGAAGGCACCCCAGACAATACACAAAACAAAAATAGTTCACATATTATCTAATATTAAAGTAATACTCACTGTTTATCTTGCAGGGAAACAGCAAAGGTTAGACATCATTGCTCCTCCTCTACCTTTGCAGTTTTCTTTATACTGCTCCCCAACTTATCTGAAATTGCTATAGCTCAGAGAAAAGGAAATACTCTGAGAAAGAGCAATCTGAAACTTGGTATATGAAAGTCTGCATTTTCTGTCATTCAGTCTGGGGCTTACAGTTAGAAATCACAATCCAACAGAAAGAGAACAGGAAAAATTCACCGCAGAGAGGGAACTATTCATATATATCCAAGTCCGTATATACCACTGTAACTATCATTTATTCCAAAATAACAACACACAGTTAATCTCAGAATATCAAACCTTTTATATATATATATATATATATATATATATATATATATATATATATATATAATATAAATATGTGAGTATTTAATAAATTATCATGGATGAGATTGATCGAAACACAACACATTGTATAATCTTATGTACGATAAAGTAAAAAAATATAGTTTAAATCAATTACAAATGTGAACAACAGCTTTACATTTGTTATCATTAGCAAACATGCAAATAATTCATTTTATGTGGGCGACTTCACCCCCCCCCCCATCACACCTCCTGACATGTGAACTCTGTCCCTATACCCTTGGAACTCAAATAATCAAACACCAGGGTTGCACGCACTGCAAAGAAGGCAAAAAACATTGAATTATGCTGCAGTTGACCTCCTGAAGTTAGACTGTAGCATAATTTGACCAGCTTCATCACAAACAAAATTCTTCACCAAAACTGACACAAGATAAATGCATTGTGTGTGTGTGTGTGTGTGTGTGTGTGTGTGTGAGTGTGTGTGTAGTTTCAAGAGATGTATTAATATTTAATGGCAATAAGATTTCATCTTTAATTAATAAATAACATCTACTCTTCTCTTCAAACCATTCAGGAGACCTAATTCTATGTTTTACAAATCTTTCTTAAATAAAAAATGGTTTTAATTTAAAAGCTTCATTTAATTCAGGTGGATGAATATCTTTTATGATTTTTATTCGTAATCCTTCTCTCTTTTTCACCTTGTTCCACGAAAGTCTCAGTCTTAAACTTGTAAAGGTAAATCTGTACCTGTGTTCAGTTAGGTGCTATTTTTATATAATACAGTATTAGTCCATTTTTTTATTATCTCAAGTTACTCTTTTAAATTCCATGAATTAAAAGTCCTTCTGATTTACCTATATAGTACATTTGGGATGTACCTTACCCGACACCTGCAGCAACTGGAAAGACCCCAAAAGTATCTCACCAAGAGGATCACGGGCCTTAAACAGATGCCCTATGCAGTTCGACTAAAGAAACTCCAGCTCTTCTCAGTTGCTTACCGCCTGCTCAGAGGCGATCTATGCCTGACGTACAAAGCCATGTCTAATCCAGAATTAATGGACATGCTCCACCTCAGAAAATCCAAATCCCTTAGAGCTACACGCTCCAAGGACTTAAACCTCAGCACAGCAATAAATAGGACATGCTGGAGGGACAGATTCATATCCCAGAGGCTCCCCTCACTCTGGAACAAAATCCCAGTTCATGTTAGGCAGAGCCCCTCACTGACCCTCTTCAAGAGAAATCTTGACGAGTGGATGGGAGATTGTAAGTTTACCCCTGGGATCTCTTCTGTGTCCCTGCTAGACAGAGGCACAGTAAACTAACCTTAAAGGGCTATCTTCTGTGACCTACTATACAGAGGCACAGTTAACTAATCTAAAAGGGAGGCGAAAGCCAGACACACTCTGGCTAGGCTTATAAATGCCCTAGGGCAGATAGCCTAGTATCCACCTATGAACCTATGATACAAGTATGTTATTGATAGTGCAACATGTCTAGACGGCAATAAATAAACTGCCTGATGTTAAAAACTTTCTAAATTGATTGCTCTTTGAATATTGTCCCTTGTTCAATGCAATTACTTTTCACACTTTGTCCACATGTATTATATTCTTATTGTCTTGGGGAGTCCCCCCAGCAATAACATGGTATCAAGGATTGCCTATTAATTCTTCCATTTCCATAAGAGAACTCAATCTGATGTTGAATATGTCTTTTTATAAAGCAATACATTGTGCTGTGGTTTACCCAGGGCTGCTATAGTTTCATCACAAGAGCAATGCCTACATCACAGAAAAAAATCTAATTATGGGGTAAAGCTACATTAATCTTACCCCAACATAATATATTACTATTATTATACAATGTCATGTTTAAAAAAAATCTTACCTTTTTAAAATAATGTAGCTGTACTGCTGAACTGAATTTCTTTTAAGTGTCTTTTTGCTAATGTGATTGTTTCAGGGATGTCTTAGCATCTATTGGACATCCATATAACATTGCATGTGAAAATACGTACATAACACAATGGTTAATTACAGTACTTGTCATTTATCCATGAATGAGAAGTATTTCCTTAGCAGGGCAAGTCTTTTATAGTATTTTTTTTATTTATTCAATTTTTTTTTATCCCTTTCCCTTGCAGGACCAAACCCGATGTCTCCTCTGCCGTCAACGTCATCCCTTTCATTCTATGGCAGTGGGAGCCAGGAATTCCTTGTGGAGTCGAGAGCTCTACAACCCTTTCATTCCATGGCAGTGGGAGCCAGGAATCCCTAGGTAAACTGAGAGCTCTACAGCCCTTTCATTCCTGCCTAGGAATTCCCCATCAGCTCATACAATTCACAGTGAGAGTTGGGTGGTAGGGAGCAGGCTAGCTTGTTGGTCTTGCAGAGTGGCCTTCCCACTCCACCACCAGAGCAACCCTTCCCCTATTTGGCAGCTCTCCTGAGCTTCACTTTAGCTGCCCTCTGAAGGGGTGTGCCTTTGCACACTGAATTTCTAGTCAAAATTGTGCAACATAGTATGGATTTGCAATGGAGTGTAATAGTATTAACTTGGTGATTTATGTTTCTTTTTTTCCCATTGTCGCCTCACAGTTAGACGTTGCACGTTCGATTCTCAGTTAGAGCGTCTTCTGTGTGTCAACATGCGTGAATGGGCGTTCCTTCGTTGAAGGTTGTGCGTTATGCCCGGCAAGCCAGCACGTAAAAATCTACTGCCAATCATTAGCAGACCGGAGTTCCGCTGTGGCGACCCCTAACCGGGAAAAGCCGAAAGACAGAAGAAAAATCATTGTTTCTCCATTAATGTGGAACTGTGTATGTTATACTGAGTGTATTTATTTTGAATTTGTTAACTGGGATAGAGCACTGATCACATTGGACCTGTTTCATTCTCAGCATGGTATAAATAAAATAGAGACATGGCATTATATATAGAATGAATGACAGAATGCAATACATACAAATATAATGTACAATGTGAATATCACAGGTGACTTGAAGGTATAAAGGCAATATACACATGCATTATATACAATATGACTGACAATACACTATATATACATTCATTATATACAAAGTGACTGATAATACACAATATATGCATGCATTATAAACAGAGGGACTGACAATACACAATACATACATGACATTATATACAGAGTGACTGACAATACACAATATATACATAACATTATATACAGAGTGACTGACAATACATACATGCATTACATGCAAAGTGATTGTCAGAGTTGATCATGTTGAAAGAATCATCATGAAAAGTAGAGTCAGAGCAAGTATGCAGGGGGAAGGAGGATCAGAAGAGGCTAAGTTATATGACCAGAGAGCAATAGCATTTACATTTTCCTAGTCTTGAATTGTGTTTTTATTTTTTATTTTTTATCAGAAAATGGGATAAGAGGGGTGATCTTTAAGAAAAGAAGGGCAAATTTGCGACAGTTTGGGACCTGGAGTAAGAAAGCATGGTTGGTGTAGTGAAGTTTAATTGGGGGGGGGGGGGGTGTTGGAGGAAAGGACCCGAGTGGTAAACTTTATTAATAATTCAGTGATAATCTTAAATCTGAGTTAATCTTAGTATTTTTGTATATTTTTCTATTTGAAAACAATCTTGGGTTTCTTCATACATAACCAGTTGGCTTTAAGCCTGTTGTATGGGTACCTCTGGAGATTATACTGTTAGTGGCATGGAGAAAATGGTAGCTGTGTATTTTTCATGTTGTTGGATTGCCTGATAAATGTTGATTAATGCTTCAGTGACACTACCAAACTTTTTCATGTTGGTAATAGCTGATGTATTATGACTGCACTGATAGGGAGTATGCAATCAGTTTTCACATTTTAATATCAACTACCTACCAGTCCATCATTTATTTATTTTTATTTATTTGTGTTTGTTGACTGGAGAGGTAGACTGGTCCTTAAATCCTTTTCAGCCATGACTTGGGTACATACTTAATAAAACTACATATAATTCACATAGCTCATTTTATAGCATGGGACTGCTGATGGAACTGCTTTGCAGATATCTTCGCATTTATTGTACATCCATATAATGTTGTATGTAAGGATACTTCCACAGCACAATGGTTAATTACATTACTCGTCACTTACCCATGCATAAGGAGTATTTCTTTTGCAGCGAAAATGTATTTTGCAATATTCTTTTTCTTTAATACATTTTATTTTTTTATTCCTCCTCCCCTGCAGGACCACTGCTGATTGGTCCTCTACCTGCAGCCAATCTTTTCATTCATAACAGCAGTCCGTAACGTTAATCTTTATAAGGACACAACCATCTTGTTGTAAAGCATATCATTTGCAGCTTAAAATGGGTTCCTTAAACAAGTATGCCATTAACATTTTGCTAAAGCAGAGACGGCTTGCACAGTGCACTGAATACAATGTATATTTAAAGGCAACAACTGATAACATCAGAGACCCATATCCTCATGTCAAAAGCTGGAAGATTTCCTTGCCATTATTAGTAGTAAATCTAGACATACTGTCTGATGATGATTGCATGTGAGCAATTGGCACAGCTTGGAAACCTGTTGTTATGTATATTAATGACTGGGATGATGAGACAAACAATACTTGGTAAAGTGCAAACAGAACACATTTAGGGAAGGAAATATCCACTGTCAGTAAAGATCACTCAACTCCTATTAAACATGACACTACTGAGGACAGCTTTGGAAATCAGGATACAAGTATTCAGCAATCTAAGGATTCAGAGCATATAGAAGGAAATAAAAAAGAAAGGAAGAAGTTAACAACAAATAACAGAAGAAAAAGAAAGATTAATGTTTATAATTTAAAGAGAATGTGTATGAAAAAGGAAGCTGCTTTGTTATGTACCACACTGATTACAGGGAATGATGCATCGTGTAATCAGAAAACATTCAGTCTACAGAAAATGGCATCATTTTTCCAACAGAGAAGGTGAGAAAAGGGGGGGGAGCAAGGGTCAGATTGAAGCTGCTGAAGTACAAAGTCAGCTGGATGAGTACTGTATACTTGCAGAGGAAATAAACAGTGAAGCAGCTAAAATAAGACTAATGGTGATGAAGATCATTCCAACATGACAAATGATAAAACAGACATTACTGAATTAACAGTGGAAGATTCTTCATATCTGGTCAGAAACAATATAGTAATAACTGAAGATTCAGTTATTTGAGGAACTGGTATTTGCATTCACAGAGAGGATAATGAACATCAAATAGTGTTATGTTTGCTAGGATCAAAATACAAGATTTATGTAGGGCTTTGGAATGTCTTATTCATGTTGGTATTAATGATCTCATCTTCAAGGACTCTTTACAGAAAGGAGAATCTGGTCAGTGAAAGGATGTTTTGGGTAAATACCTACTTAGCAAGTGGAAATGTGTACAGCATCCAAGTCTAATTTTGGGCATATGTGTATTTATACAAGATGGCATGCACTTGTCAAGACAAAGGAAGATATTTTTTGCAGTAGATATTTTACAAAATTTGACTAACACATGACAGAATTTTTGTCAGGTCAGAAATTTAACATTTCACAGATAGCAACATTTGATGTATCTAGTAATGCTTAGAGCAGTAGCAACAAAGTCTCTTTATTGGAAAATGTGCTACATTCTCACAAGATTGATGTTATTGTTTGTGAAACATGGTTAAAGAATAATGACTGGAAACCAGTTCTATCAGGATATGAATGTTTTTACTCAGATATTCTAACAAAAAATCAGATGGAGCTGTTATGATAGGGATTAAATATTGTTATGAGATCTGGGAGTATTACATCTTTGATGATAACACCAATACTCTAGCTTGTGTAACTGTGACAATAAA
This sequence comes from Protopterus annectens, assembly GCF_019279795.1. NCBI lineage: Eukaryota > Metazoa > Chordata > Ceratodontiformes > Protopteridae > Protopterus > Protopterus annectens. The sequence goes on from NC_056725.1 coordinate 560,473,122, forward strand.
GAAACACTAGAACAGGTCATTGTTGGAGTGTACGGACCACCAAAGTCAAGTGCTGATGACCAACAGGAATTCATACAGTTCTTGCATGAAACACAGGAGGGAAAATAATAGTGACTGGGGAATTAAATGTACCAGAAACAGACCAGAACAATATTGATTCAACAACATTTATAAATAAGTTGTTTACAATGCATGTTCAGGAACAACGATTGCTTTCGATTAAAAAAAAAAAAAACTACCAGGGGTCAGAACATACTGGACACTGTTTGCATTCCTAAGCAAATAACTGTTACTTCATATCAAGTACCCCCATTGATGTGCAGTGATCATGGAATTATAAAGCTTAAGTTACTGTTAGAAGAAATCTAAACCAATGCAAAGACGATTAATTACAGATAATATGGAAGGATAAGAGCCACAAAACTAAATGGAGTGATGCATTTAGTGGAAAAACTGCAGAAGGAATGTGGCAAGTTTTTAAAGGGAAATTCTTTGCATGGAAAAAGAAATCCAAAAATGTTAATTTTCATTATTTAGGTGCACAACATCAGGAGGATATATTTCCATAAGAACAACATACTTAATTAAGATGAGAGATAAAACATATAAGAAATGGAAACAATGTCCAACTATAACATTGAAAAGAGAAATAAACAAACAGCATGGGCAAATTAAACATAGTGGGAAATAGGATCAAGAAAAAAATTGAAGTGAGTTTATATAAAGATATTGAGCATAACAGGAAACCATTTTATAGATACATAGGCTGTGGTAGGAGTAAATACATACAAATTGATAAACTGTGTACATTCTAAAATTTAATCTCAAATACTACAAATTATAGATTTATTTATGAAATCTTATGCAAAACAGTTTGGCTATACACAGTGGTGATAATTTGTTCTAGTAGCCTCCAAATAACATCAGATGCATACATTAAATTAAATTATATTAAAAAAGAACTATGCAAACTGTACCCAAACAAAGCATAAGAAAGAGACAAAATTAATAAGAATAATAATAATGACCTGAGAACACTTCTGCATGAGCTTATAGCACCATTATATCTGCCATTCACTATGTAATTTAAGTATGGAAATATTCCTTGAGATTGGAGACACACTTATTAAACATGTCTTTAATAGAAAGGGGGTAGGATAAATGATCAGTTGTACAGACCCATAGGTTTACTTTCTTGTTGTGAAAAAATGGTGAAGAACATTATTTTGCATAAAGTATTGTCAGAATTAGAAAGGTTGGGACATGCAACCATATATAAGCATACATATGTTAAAAATATATCTACAGCAGAGAGTTACTTATCCGAACATTGATTACCCGAAACGTCAATTATCTGAGTGCAGCCTTCCAAAGTTTTTGGGTAAGAAAAATCATAAATTCTGAATATGTAAATGTTATACATATTTGCTTGTGTGTGTTTTTGAGCTTTTAGAGAGAAAATTATTGTTTATTGTCCACCAAAATAGCTAAATGGTTGAAAAGTGTATTCCCTGCATGCAGAAAAAGCAAGATTTTAGAAGTTTTTTATCTGATGCAATGTATGTTTGATCATCCGAACTACCCTAGGTTCCAATTAGTTCACATAATTGACTTTTAGCTGTATATGCAGCTGTAACATGATGTTCTATAATAACAGAATAACAGCTATAAATGAAAAGTTGTGCTGGAAGTAATTTATATAGCTTTAACTTCAGCATTTCACAGGGTCATACACAAAATACTAATCATTAAATTAGAACCACTAGGTACTGATGTAATCTTGATAAGATGTGCGAGGATGTGAGGTAATGCCAGCTATGCCAGGAGAAGTAGGGCAGTGAATGTGTAACATATGCCACCACAGATAGCTGGAATTTTGTAAAGAATTATATGTCATGTGCATATCAAACTGATTTGTACAGAAGCTTGTGTTGAAAAATGTATTTTTAAAGCTGCTTTTGTTAAAAATGTACCAACAGTGTGCCCTGCTGGGCCAAAAAAGAAATATACATGTATTATTGTAACTGTTTACATGTATGTGTTTTAACAGAGGATTCTGGAAGAGAAGAGGTTAATTTCAATCCCCCTAACTTTGAAAATAGTTTGAAATTAAATTACCTGGCTTAGGCCATAAAGATTATATCTTATAGCTCTCAATGCAGCCAGAGGCAAACGTTCTGTACTAGGAAGCTTTCTGCATTCTCTTTGGAGTGAACTAATTGCTACTCTGGAAGGGTAGAGGTTTGAAATTGTTTTATGGCTTCTAGGAGCTACAGCAGATCTTAGCAAGGCTCTTTGTGTATGTATTATTGACACGTATGTGCTAAATCTTGACAGCTTCTTACCAAGGGGGTAGCATAGGAACCAGAAGTCAGATGACCACATGTATGTGATGTCATTCTCTAATCCATCACTAAAATGTTATTTTAATACTAGGTGAGACTGAAGTCTCATTCACTCTGTTCTTGGAACCTGACAAAGAAGGACCCCTCACCTACTTCATCTTGCTTTGCTCTAGGAAGGGACCAGGGAATAGTTATTTTAGATCAGTCAGGAAAACAGAGTGAGATTAGTTAAGTACTCTTTTTCTGTATCTGTGTGAATCCATTAGTCTGTGTTATTTTAATATTTCCTGTGATTAAAACTCTGGTGTTTATTGTACATAGATATTTAGTATTTTCATATTTTTTATTATTTATTATTAAATATATTTAAACTTTTCATTGTGGCTGGTCATTAGAGAATACTCTATCCTTTGAGAGGCTACTGCCGAAAGCCATGCTGTTTGGTCAACATTACCACTTGTATTAATACTAATTTCAATCAGTATAACTTGGGTACCCTTGCAAGAGTCTTAGAGTAGCTGGCTTTGGAGTGTCTAGTGGCAGCGCAACTACCTTATACTCTGTGCAGAAGGGAGTATAGCTAATAAATCTGTGCCAGCCTTTCCCAGGTGTGTGTGTGTGTGTGTGTGTGTGTGTGTGTGTGTGTGTGTGTGTGTGTGTGTGTTTGTGTTTGTGTCAGCTGCTTGGAGCAGGGGCTTGAAGCACTGGTTTCACAGAGAGAGTGGTGGAGAAATTGGCTTGGACACTCGGCTGAGGTCTTAACGGTATAGCTGTGCTAGTGGGGAGTCTTACTGGGGATCTAAAGGGAGACAGATAGAGAAATCCAGACCCTGTACTGAGTGTGTTCCCTGTGTGCTCTTAAGGAAAATTGTGCCTGATGGAAATACTGGGTGTACTCATTTTTGTTCCAAGTAAATGTTCCTGCCCAGTGTCAGTAGTAAGAATTCAGACTCCTTGATTACTGGCCCATAATGGGGATGTCACAAGATGGATAGGTGTATGGCCTACAAATAGGACATGGCAAGTATCATACAGTAAGGCTCTATCCTAGGAGTGTACTTGTTTAGGTTGCATCTTTCATATCTATCTTTTTCATCTGACGTGTTCTCCAGTCTGTATGCAGATGAAGGGAAAATGGATAAACTGATTACGTGTTACTGATAGGGCATGTCTGCAAAAGAACTTTCTAAATTGTCCATAGGGGCACAGGTGAATAATATGCTGATTAATATATAAAACATAAACACACAAAATTTGGAAGATGTGGATTAAAGGGTACATATTTAATACATCAGATGGCGATCAAAATTGTAGATTCATTTACAGACCTGATTATATGGGTAGATCCAGCTTTGAGTTTTTTTAATCATATAAACCAACTGGTTAATGACAGTTTTAGAACTATAGGTTGCATAAAATGATTTACAAGACACAGGTTCATAGGTGGTTACTAGGCTATTGACCTGAAGGTCTTTATAACCGTAGCGATGTATACCAAGTATAATACTAGAGAAATCCAATATAAGGATCATGCCTAAACTTGAGATCTTTTTAGTAACAACTGCTCATATCTAGGAGGGTCATAGGTGAAATCCCTGATATGAATTTACGGTTTCCCATCCAGTCATCCAGGCTACACTGGCTGTTGAGGGGCTCTGTTTGATATGAATTGGTAACCTATACCAGCGGAGTGGCAACATCTGAGAGACATATCTGTCTCTCCAGGAGGTCCTATTTATGTTGCAGGCCAGATTAAGGTCCCTGGAGTGGATCACCCTTGTCCCATTTGAATTACGGATGTGCAGCATTTCCATTAGGTTTGAGTCCGAGATTGCTCTGTAGACCAGGCACAAATCTTTAAGTAGCCTGTACGCTACTGAGTACAGTGAAAGTGTCTTCAATCTGTCAATATATGACATGTGCCGGAGACTCTGAATTTTCTTGGATAGAAATCTCTGAGGTCTCAAGTTGCTGTAGGTGCCTGGTAAGGTACATAACAAAGGGAGCATTGTACTCAATTATTGGCCTGATGAGGGTTGAGTACAGGGGAGTTATGACCTCTTTTGCTCTTGAGACAATGCCTTTGATAATCAGGTGTGCCTTTCTTACCACAGTAGATACGTGGTGGTCAAAGTTTAGGCTACATTCAACTTGTGTTCCCAAGTCTCTCACGACTGAGTTGTTACTTAGGCTATTATTATTTACATGATAGTCTGCAGGAATATCATTTTTACTGAAGGGGGTGGTAATGCATTTTTTGTACTGAGTTTGAGTCCATGGCTTTGACACCAATCATTGGTTTGTGTAAGTCCCTCTTGAAGTATATTGACATTGTTTGGGGATTCAGTGATTGCACCTAGTTTGTAGTGGTCACCAAACTTAGTCAGCCACAGACCCTCTGTTTTTGCCTGAACTTCTGAGAAGTATATTTCAAACAATAGGCGGCCCAGCACTGATCCCTGTGGAACCCCACTGCTGAGAAGTCTGCTGGTTGAGGTAAAGTCCCCAACTTTGATTGAGTGTGATCTGTCAGTGAGCCAGTTAGCAACCCACCTGACAGCATAAGGGTTGATATTCAACTGGGAGAGTTTATCAGTGATGCCCAAAGGTGGGATTGTGTTGAAGGCCTTGGCTAAGTTAAAGTAGGCTGTATGCACAGATTTGCCTTCATCTATGGCTCTGGTAATGTTTTTAAAGATGTCCACCAGGTTTAACAGGCATGACCTGCCTTTGATGAAACCAAACTGTGTCAGATCAAAGGTTTGGAGATCACCTATGTCCTTATATATAAGGTCCATAATGATTTGTTCCATGGCCTTACATATAAGGTTGGTTAAGCTTATGGGTCTGTAGTTGTCATGGTCTGTTGATGTACCTCCTTTATGAAGGGGGATGATGGTTCCTGTTTTCCATTCAGCAGGAACAAAACCAGTACACAGACTATGGTTGAAGAGAGTACTTAATGGAGTTGCTAACTCATGTTTTAGACCATTTAAAATGCAACTTTGTGCCATTCGGTCCCATAGAAGCTATGTTTTTGGCCTTAGAGAGAACATTAGTGACTTGCTCTTTAGAGATGCAAGGTGGGGGAGTTATAGAGGGAATGCTTTGTGGAATGTTTGGAAAGGACAAGAGGGTGAAATTTTCACCATACCTGTCAGCTGATATGTTAGCTATTTTCACAGGGTCAGTGTGTGCGATACCATCCACAGCTAGTTCGGCACACATCTGGGTCCTACCTTTTAGGTTACAGATATAGCCGAAGAATGCTTTATGATTATCCTTAGCTATGGTTGTTAATTTTTTTCAAAGTTGCCTTTAGAAGATTTTACAAGTTGTCTTTTTTGTTTGCTCAAGCAGAGGAAGGTGTTCTTCCAGTTCTGAGACCTCTCTTTTTATTCTTAGTCAGCAACTTCTTCCTCATGTTGTATAACTTATTAACGCTAGATGTCCAACAGGGGAGGCTTGTTTTTTTGTTTTGATCCCATCAGGTACAGCTGTGTCAGTACATTAAGTGTTTGTACAGGGCATTTATGTATACCTTAGTATAGTTGTCAATGCCATCTGTGGGAACTGATGCTTGAAAAATTATTATGTCATCTCTTGAGAAGGTATAATTAGGAAATCATAAATGATGAAATCATTGTCTGTAAGTTACATTAAACTCAAACCAAGGTATGGAATAACAATATGGACACATTATAAGAAAACAATCATGAGTAAATTGGAAAGAGTATAGCTGAAATATACCAAGGGCATGCATGAACATGAAAAATTAAGTTATTATAAAAGCCTAAGGTATCTGTACTTGTACAGTGTCTCATTTACATATTTAAGAGGTGATTTTTTTCAGGTATATAGGGAGGGCAGTTACAGACAAGTACCTCTGTGATTTTTTGGGGTTATAAAAAATAGTGGAGAATCATCATAAGATTATATAGAAGTAAGAGATGTACTAGTCAATTCTCTGTGAAAGTAGCTGATGCATGGAATAGATTACCAAATTATATTAAAGCAAGCACTAATTTAGATATTTTTAAGAACATATGGGACACTTACTATGGGAATGACTGTTTTGGTATATTGGTAAACTAGAAGGGCATTACTGGCCTTGACTGAAATATTTGTACGTATGTGTGTATATATGTATGTAAATAGCATGTAGTGCAGTGCTAATTAATTCCTATACAAATTGTGCATAAACTAACCTATGCAACAAACTCCCAAATATTAGAGCTGTGGAAGTGTGCAATGCTCATATATTAAGCCATTCAAAATAAATTGCAAACTATGCTCACAGTTTGAATTACAATTATTTCTTTGTTGACAGTCATAATGCATTCTTGTCATTTTACCTTCTAATTCAGGCAGAACTCTGCTGTTGCCCAGACATTTATTCTGACTCACTCCATTCTGAGTCAATGTCCATTGGTGCACTCCATGGCATGGAGACATGGACCCTGACTATGGTTCAGCTGGCCCAAGTTTAACTAGGGGTTTGGGTACTGGAGTAGCTGGGTAGGGCTTGATGGAACAAGTAACTTTGCTGGCCTGTCCACTCCAGGATGGAAGGGTTACTTCCTGTGATAAGACATATCCCTGGTGACAGGGACAGTGCTGTAATTGTGTGGGTCATTGCTGTTAATATTTCAGCACTGAAATGGGGCTAGAACAGTATGTGTAGTGATACATGTGACCTCAGTAGCTTTGCCCAGATAGGGCATACAAAAATCCTCTGGCATGACAGCACATGGGATGTTATCATTAGCTCTGCTCCACCTCTCCTTCCCAGGCTTCCACTGCTGTAGTCTCAGCCTCAAGAGATAGTAGCAGGGACACTAAAAGTAAAACTGGAGCTGCAGAGCATCTGATTGTAAGCTGGAGAGCATGCAAATGAGGGGTAAAAATCATTTTTATTGCAGTTTGTCAGCAGAACACTGGGACACTCAACATTCGACCTCACCAGGGCTCCAGCTGTGCTGAAGAGTAAATGATCCATGATTAGTAGTCTTTGCTTCCTATGCAGAGAAGGCATAACAGATAAAAGTCCTGTCTAGATGTTGCCCGTTATCACAAAAATACAAATTTAAAAGATTGGCAGCATTTCCATTATGAACTAGTGACTGTACTGATTTGAACTGCACTGAAACAGCTATTTCAAACTACTACAAAGGAAAGCTGCTTACATCACAGCACAGCGGTATTCATTAATTGTCTCTACATTCTACCCACTGCAGTGTCACCCCCTGAAACATTTACTGAGGCATGATTAGGAAGAAATGCCATACACAAAAAATTCTGTCGGATGTCCTTCTGGATGTTGCTTTGTTACTGGCTCTCTTATTTTGTTGGGGAACAAATGAATCTAACTGTGATGATTAGATGATTATCCAGATGGCTTGCAGGCATGAGAAGCATCCATGCACGTTAAATGCATTTTAACATTTTCTTCTCTATTATCAAAAGACTTCTTCAGAACAACAAATTAAATCCTGAAACAGTTTAAATACATTTTCTAATAATGAGTCAGTATCAGACAAAATAAAACATGCTTGTTAATTACCTGGTGACCTTTGCTTTTAAAATACTGTTTACCTTTAAAGTTTCATTTCATCCTGATGGGTGGGGGCATCCAACCTTATTTCCCCAAAAAGTTTTTTTATTTGTAACATGGCATTCAGATCCCCTCCTCTTACTGTCTGAGTTTCATCATCTACCTGAAAAGATTTTTTATGATGCTTACACATGCTTGTCAGTATAAGGCAAAAGTACATATTTTATTCTTAGTTTTGTTATGATTTTTCAGAATTCTTACAGAAAGCTTCCTATTAGTCTTTCCTGTATAAAATGAGTTTGGATATATATACATAAAGTATCAAACAGCTAACCTTTTCTGAATTACACAAGAAACATTCATTAAGCCAATAATTTATTTCTAGTCCCATTACTAACACTCACTTCTTGTTACTAATACATCTGCATACTTTACAGACACCACAGTATACTATATTCCTTATGTTCTCATTGATTGTCCTCTATAGTGTTGTCTATCTTTAGGGTGCTCTTCAAATTGCAATCCCTTTTTGGAATATAGGATCTTTTCCAATAACTCTCACAACAACTTGGCTACCTTTAGATGTTTTCCAGGTATAACTTTTTAAGGCTGCAGCACTGATGATATATCTCACTGAGCAAACTAGAATGTAGATGACTAAACAATCTCTTCTTCTTAAAATGTGGACATATAAATGTTTGGTTTGTGTAATAATGTCTTCTAGCTATTCATTGTAACCTGTTTTGAAACATGTAATCACAAAAAACATAATTTACCAGCTAATGCTTCCACTGGTATCCTTTAAGTATTGCATTTGTCTCTATATTAAAGGCAGCTTCTTCAGAATAAATTAATACCAAACATCAAGTTGTTTAAATACCAACCAATAGTGATATAACAAAGTAATATATAATGACTGAAATCTTAAAATAATTGTCCATATTAGTCTTTATGTTCTGTGAACAGGGGTACCCTGCAGACTTCATTGATGACATATTTATTGGGAGCAAGAGGTGTAGAGTTTCTGACTTCCATCCTATTTTAAGGTATGGTTTAAGAGATAATGATAGAAGTTCACACAAAAAGAATTTTATAGATTACCACACAAGGATGGTGATGCCCTACTTAATTTTTTTAGAATTGAAACAAATAATTTCTAAGCATTGGGATACCACCATTAGTGAGAACCCCATTAACAAGCTTCTGGGTGATGTTCTTAAGTTGATCAGAAAAAAAAATTTAAACTTAAAATAATATATTGAGAGAGGTAGTAATGAACAAGAAAATTAAGTGTCCAGAATTAAATACCGTGTGATGAAGGAATGTGGTTCCTACAAACAATGTAGATTTATTTATGATGGGACAAATATGACTTTTATTGGGTACCCCAAATTTATTGGTTGTACAGGTAACTATAACTGTGGTACAATCTGAGTTGTATATATTGCAACCATTTTGAGTTGCGATGTATTTTACATGATTAGAACAAAATGCCCTTTAATAAACATAATTTATTAACACTATTATTGTATTAATAGGGACAACACCATAAGTGTTGTATTCAAGTATACTCTTGTTTGCATATCCTTTAAGACATTTCTTTTTTTGTCTTGGAAAAAATTATGATTGCTGCTAGAGAGGGAGTGACTGGACTAATCAAAAAGAGATTTATGAATTACACTGACAGTTAAGATTGACGGAAACACAAAAACCTGGAATTAATGATTATATTTGTTTGAATTAATTTTTAAAGATGTGATAATCTATTTTAAAATAATTTTATGGCATAAATTTTGTTTATCTTATATTTTTTAAGTATTTTGAAGGTCCAAAACCCAAAATGAACAGCAAACAAACGAACCACTGTAACGAAGTAAAACAAGTGGGAAGGAACCACAAGAGGTACGCCAAAAAACTATAAGGCACAACGATAATCCAAACCAGTAGAAAGCACAAAAGACTGTTTATTTAACGTCTCACAAATAAAATCACGTTTTCGTTGCCCATGCAACTTCTTCAGAATACAATCACAGTATTTTGAAGGTGTTTTTGATTTGATCTAAGCCGTATCATATGACATTTTTATGTCAGTCTTGATTGGTATTTAAACAAATGGATGTTTTGTTTTTAATTTATTCTGAAATGTTCTCCCATAACACAGAGACAAAGGTGCTAAATTAAGGATAACAGTAAAACCAATGGCTGGTAATTTGTGTTTTTGTGATTATTAGTTTGACTATTGGATCCAGCCTAAATGGACAAGACTTCTGTTGTGACAATGGCATTATGGTATTTAAGTGCTAAAATAATAGTTTGACATCCATCTGGGATTGCCTTCACTGGAACATAGTGTAAAAATAGGGAAGAAAAAATCTTCTGGTAGCTTCTTCCTCAATTAAAAACAATGGCTTTGTCTATGAGGGATACACTGTGGAATTTTCTACCACTGAATATAAGGTCTTCACTCTTATTAATTATCTTTAAGAAGAAATTGGATAGATGGATGAGTGAACTTGTGTTTGAGACTAGGTTGTTTGTTGGAAAACTCCTGGTGTTCACTCTTGTGGCCCTGAATTGCAATAAAAAAACACTGAGCAACGAACAAATCTAGCAGTAAAAAATGAGTGTCTATTAATAGCATTATTAGTAAATGATTTCACTTTCACATCATCCATTTTATTTATGGGGTATTTTATATTAACGGGTATAACTTTTAATTTTTAAACCTTTTTGTTTAATTTATATTTAATTTTTATTTATTTAATTTATTTTACATTTGTTGATCGGGATTGTCCAACTGAGCTGAAGAGACCTTTTTTAGCAGATGCCCGGGCAGAAAAGCTCCAACATATTATACAATTTTCATTATAAATTAGCATTAAACAGCAATGTTGTAGGATTATTACAAGGCATTAAGTAGCAATACAGTGTTATACAGTGTCAATAATCAGGATTATAGCAAAACTATTTCAAGATGTATAAAAATAAATATCTCATTAAGATGAATATAGTTTTTGGGGCAAGTGGTTATAAAAACCCAGTTTTGTCATAATGTAGTTGCATGAAGGCAAGACAATTATAAGAGAATGTTTCTCTGAGGTGATTTGCTTAATAGATTTTAAAAGACAGTAGAAGGAGTAGTCAAGGAAGATTAGAGAGAGAGCTAGTGAGAAGAGTGAGTTAAGGGCAGAAAGCAGATTAAGGTATGAGAAGTAGGGGGTGTTTAAGGAGGGAGAGAGCAGTGGCAGGACCAGTGACTTTTAAAGTGCTCTTTGGTGGCTGTCTTAAATTGTTTAGGATGTGTAAGGGTCCTGATTTCTAGTGGAAGCCTATTCCAGGCAATAGTGGGGTGATAGCTGTACATGTTGCATCCATATTTAGACTTGGGTTTGTAGATTTGTAGTATGTGTTGGTTAGAGCTTCAGAGAGGACTGGAGGGAGTATAATGGAAGATGAGAGGGGATAGTGCTGGGCAGTAGAAAGGCTGGTATAGGATAGAATGGATTATCTGAAGCTGAGAGAGAATAAGCTGGTGGGGTAGTTCAAGCCAGTTTAGGTGTTTTAGAGGGAGACAGTGATGGGATTTGTAAGTTTGTTGGGCAGCAAATCTAGCTACCTTGTTGTAGGTAGATTTGAGTTTAGTCAGGAGTGCTGAGTTAAGATTTGCGAGAATTTGGTAAATGTACATTAGACTGGGTAGAAGGTGGCTTCAGAGATAAGGAATTTCTTGTTACAGTAAAGGAGCCCTATTTTTGAATGAGTCTTTTTAATACAGTTATTAACATGCAAGTCAAATTTAAGCTGATCATCGATAGTCCCGCCTAAGAGCTTAGTGCTGGATTCTACCTGAATTAGAGCTGTAGTGGTGCTATGTTTGGGTCTGAAGCCGTGTTGCATGGGTGTAAGCAGATTTTCCTGTATCAGATACTGCATAACTTGTTTATGAATACATTTTTCTAGTACTTTAGAGAGGGGGGAGATGATAATAATAGGTCTAAAGTTGGAGATATCAGAGGAGTTACCTCCTTTGTGTATAGGTAGAGTGTAGCATTGTTTCCAGATGGAAGGGACTTTAGATTCAGAGATAGACCAGTTAATTAGGATAGTTACAGGGAGAGCAAGAGAATCAGCTGCTAGTAGAAGAAAAGTGAAGGAATATTGTCAGCTAATGCTGAGCATGGTTTTAATTTAGAGAGTAGAGTTTTGATGTAGCCAGTAGGTACAGGTTTGAGGAAGAAGGTATTTGAGGAGATAGTATTAGGAGTAGCTTCATAAAAGTTGGAGATGTTAGTAGTAGAAGAGTTTGGGTTAGGGTTCAGTAGCTTTGATATTGGATTGATAAAATGGATATTGAAGATAATGGCAGTTTCTTCAGATGTCTTGTCTGGGCATGGACTGGGGGAGCTAAGATTACCGGGATGTAGTATTTGGTTAATAGAGTTCCAGAATTTTTTAGGATTAGATTTTAGGGCTGTGGGAGGTTTGTTATAGAAGTCCTTTTTATCTTTGTTTATGTGTTTTTTGTCAGATTTCTGAGTTCTTTATATCTTTGCAAGTCTGCAGAGAGCTTAGTTTGTGACCATTTTTTCCATAATTTGTCTGTAGTTATCATAAGGGTACGAGTGCCTTTTGAAAGCCATGGAGATATAGTGGATTTAATTCGGACTTTGCGAGGGGGAGAAAGTGAGTCTAAGATGCTAAGGAAGGTGGAGTTGAAAGCTAAGACTGCTTCTTTTAGTGGGAGTTGAGTAAGGAATTTCCAGTTTACTTTAGAGAGGAGGGCATTAAAGGTTTCTGGATGGAAGTTAGAGAGTTTGCGACAAGTGATAAATCTAGGAGGTTTGAGAAGTGGGGAGTGAACCTAAGCACTTTTATAGGGGAGTGATCACTCAGGGTGTTTGGTAGGGTTTCAGAGTTATGATATTTGGAAGGATTAGATACAAGTACCCAGTCAATAAGAGTACTAGATGTGTGAGAGTTGTTTGTATGAGTAGGTTGGGAGATTAGCTGTGGAAAGCCATATAAATTAATATGAGTATTAGAGTTTGGATTAGTGAGAGTTAACCAGTCAATGTTGACATCCCCAAGGAGGATAGTTTAAATGGAAATGTGTTGAAAAAAGTATGAAAGAATATTTTTGAGCAGAGGAATATTGACTCCTGGAGGAATATAGATGGCTGCCACTGTGACAGTGGTGTGATCATTGATTTTAAGATTAGCTGTAAGTAGTTCAACAGGAGAAAAGGATGGGATAGGTTTCATAATACTTGTGATGGTGAGGTGGTTGGAGTAGAGGATGGCTACGCCACCCCCCATTTTTGTTTTGGCGATTTATGCAGAGTATTTTATAACCAGGGGGAGAATGTCTTTATCAGCTGTTTGGGGTTTTAGCCAATTCTCTGTTAAGGTGATGACATCACGGGTGTGGAAGTCTACCCAGGCATGGATTTCACTAACTTTGTTTAGAATACTATGGACGTTCATAGAGTGAAAGGAAATATGTTTATTTGGAGAGGATGAGTTTATTAAGTAGGAAGAGGTAGAGTTATGCATGGTGAGGTGATGGATGGGCCTAGGATCTGGATGTATGTCTCCTGATAGAAGCAGGGCTACATGAAGTTGGTAAAGTTTGAATTTAAATGGGTTGTAAGTCAAGTACTTAGTCATGGTTTTAGATGCTAGAGAGTGAGGGGGAGAAAGATTGATTTTAGGCAGAGGGATGTTCATGGAAAAGATAGAGGAGGAGATTGTAATAGAGTACTGCAGAGATGAGAAGCACTTAGTATGGGGATTAGTGCGATCTCTATGGACAGGTAGTAATGGAGTGGTATAAGATATAAGAATGAGAAGGAGAGGTAATGGAGACAAGAGGAAAATAGAGAGGGTTGCAATAGCCATGGCTAAAGGTGGGGACGTAGGATTGGGATCGAGTGAGGAGTGGATAAGGGACTAGGAAAAGTAAGTTGTTGGACCTGTTAGAGAGTTGAAGTAAAATTTAAGTGAAACAACCTGTAGGGGGAGTAGGAGATATATAGGAAGAAGGAGGATTTAGAGCAGACTAAACTATGAAGTGATAAGTATGGGAGGGTAAGGTGTTTAGAATGTTTTAGCAGACAGGAAGGGGTGGAGTAAGGGGTGGAACGGATTAGGTGGTTAGGTATAAAGGAAATGATATGGGGGGTGGGAGGGGAGCGAAGTGAGCCCGAGTGTAGCGGGACCGATTGGAGCAGGATGGACCAGGAAATAGCAGTCACCACAAGAAACAATCAGCAGGCCAGGAGGGAAACAGTAAGGAGCTCACAGTGAGAGTCAGCAGGTAAGTAGAAGAGGTGGGGAGGTGTAGACAGAGAAGGAAGAGTCGTTATAGCAAGGTATACACAGGTATTTGCAGTAAGATAAAAACAGTGAAAAGGAAACCACAAACAGAAAAACAAAAAGACTGTAGCTAACTAAGAGAGACATAACACTAGGGTAGTGACTAACTTATAGACGGCAAAGAGAGACAGAGGCAAGGTTTCTAAACAGGTGAGTATGGAGGGTCTCAGTGGTATGCAGGTATCCTGTACAGTAGACAAAGTAAGACTAATTTGTGATATGAGCTTAGAACATACTTTTAGTGTAAACTGGCTATACAGTAGAGCACAGGTGTAATTCCAGAAGTTGGAGCAGTATCAGTAAAGGTAGACGCAGTTTTGAGGGAAGAACCTTTGCTTTAAAACCTAGGGAAAACAGGAGGGGAGAGAGTGTGCTGAATGTAAAAGCTGGGGGAAAAAAAACAACAGAGGTACTATACACACAACTACTGATAACAGTTAAAGAGGAGTTAGTTGAGATAAAATATGAAAAATACAGAAATAAATAAAATAATGTACATATGATATTAACTTTACAGATTAGAGCAGTAACAATGTGAGACAAACGTTCAGTAACTTACTTCTGCTATAACACTTTCACATAAACAATGGTAAAAACTATTAACCATGATGTCTCAGTGTAAAACAACTGACAATAAAAATGTCTGCTGTAGTTCATGTAGTAAACGTGCCATTTTGTAGTTGAAATAATCAAACTGAGATATGAAAATATAGCTAAACAGAAGTTCTGTACTTTCTCTTAAATTCTACAAGCCAGGTTAAGCAGTTAAAACAATTGGCAGCCTCACAGCAACAGAACTTAAAACTAAACAAAGTGAGCTATACTTCACATCCATAAGACTGCTACTAAAAGTATTTGACATAGAGTTAATGATCTGAAGTAGTTTACTTCATTTGGTCTTCAACCTGTGGGTTATGGATCCGTATTGGATCCGAGCCGGCAACTTTTACTAGCATCAGCTCTGAGTTCCAAACTCCTCCACTTACCCATAATACACCTCCACTGCCTTCCATCCCCAGATCTTGTTTGCTGCGAATAGCTTCAGCATCATGTCTCTTGAGCTCCAACTTAGCTAGTGGGTAAAACCTCTGTGAGTACATTTTTTCTTCAGATTTTTGTGAGGTAGTTTTAGTATAGGTCCCCTTTCTCCTCCCCTCACTTGGTGCATCGAGTTTTAGAGTTTTAGGTTAGTTAGAGTAGATGTTCTTCGTGTTTCACTGTTGCAGCCATCACATTTGGGGTTATCTGCTTGCAGTAGCCCTCAGTCGGCCTGATTAACAAAGTCTTGGGTCCTGCGTCGGTTGCTGTCTCATCTTCCATGAAGTCAGGTAGTCAGGGGTATAAAGCATGCAGCCGATGCCATTTTATCAGTCTTTCTTGCTGTGCGGTGCCCGAAGCAGAAGCAGTTTGCAAGTGCTGGTCGGCCGACTCCTGAAATTTTTGTTTTCGAGTTTCAGAACCAAAGTCTTCGACTAAAGCTAAGTACCCTGTTGGAGAAACTTTTTCTTGCTCTTAACCAATGTCAGTAAAAGTCAATAATTGTATTTCTTGTGGAAAGCAAAAGATTTTCATTCGTACTGTATTCCTTGCCTAGGCCCTGACCATGATGTACCTCGCTGTCGGTTTTGTGCCTTATTTAAACAACAAACTATTCATTGTTGGTATATTTACGTTTTTAAATATTTCGATACTCGGTTCAATTATCCAGATATGGCTTCAGTAAGCCACCCGACTTCCGACATTCCGAAAAAACTCAAAGATAAATACAGAGACAGGCCGTCTAGGTCCAAAGCTGCTGACGATGCTTCTCCTAAGCTAGTTGCCAGTTTGTCGGTATTCAGTGAGGCACTTTCGCAGCCCCTGATACCCGCTACTTCAAATTCGTAGGCCTCTAGTGAGACTCATTCGGAGTCCGGTATGCAGCGAGATGCTTCAACTGTGGAACCTGTGGATGTCTCTACCTTGGATGGGTCCGGAGCCACTGTGCAGGCACCAGCTTCTGAGGGTGTATTCAGGCCTACTGACTTGCATATTAAACCGATGCCATCTTCTTCATCAAGGCCTAAAACTCGATCCATGCCTAGAAAACCGACGCCCAGACCGCATGGTCAGGCCTGTATGCCTAAAAAGCAAATGATAAGAATGGCTGAAGACCCTATTACTTTAATCAGGGGAAGTCAACCTTCCCCCTCTAAAAGACCTAGGACTGAATTTGGCTATGATTCTTCTGATCAGGATTCTGAATTTTCTGTTTCTTCTGATGATCAGGTTTTACCCTTATCTGCCTATGAGGATTTTGATGCAGAGGACTCAATTCCCTCTGCTTCCCCTCCAGAGGATTTCTCTTTTGGTGAAACCTTGCATAATTTTAGGGAGCATTTCTGTGGAGAAAGCCAGGATTACTCTGATTCTAAAAAGAGGCTTTGGGATTTCTTACTCCTGCCCCAACACAGGCCTTTAGCTATCCCCCCTGTACTGGACATTGTTGATGATGCCTTTACGGAGTCTAGCTTGGCCCCTGACTCCTTACCTCCTGCTCCCAGAAAACCAGATAGATATTACAGGGTTCCTGACTCTTACAAGTTCCTTTTTAAAAATCCTACTGTGGATCCTGAGACCATTTCACAGGGACCCAAGGGCATAAAGGCTACAACTGCCAAAAATCCTACCCCCTCTGATAGAGATTCCAGGGCACTGGATAGATGGGGTAAGAAGGTATACACTTCTGCAACCTTGGCTGTTAGGGCCTTAAATTGCCAGTTTCATATGTTAAAGTATTAGCAGCACATTATTGGATTGCTTATACAGAAAATTATGTTGATTCCTGACAGTGCTGAAAATAAGGATTTACAGGATTTAATGCATTCTGCTGAACAGGTTGGAAAGCAAACTTTGCAATGTGGTTTTGATTCACTAGAGGCATCTTGCAGGGCTGCTGTTACTGGGTCTGTACTTAGAAGGCATGCTTGGCTTAAGGAGAAATCTTTGCCAGATCATGTTAAAGCTAAATTGTTGGATGCTCCCTTAAACCAGGACCGACTGTCTGGCAACAAAGCAGAAGAAGTACTTAAAAAGATGGAGGAAAAGGTTAAATCTATGCAAACTGTTAAAGATTTCCTGCAAGTGCAGCCTCCAAGATTTAGTAGGCATTGGCCCTCTAAGAATTGATCCTTTCCTGCCTCTTCCAGGCCTTCTCAGTCCAAATCCAGACCCAGCAGAACACTCAGGCTTCAGTCCCAAGGTACGCACAGGACTAAGCAGTGGGGGGCTCCCACTTCCAAAGCAGGGAGTAGTAAGGCCCCCCCTTATGGTAAACTGTTTCAGTAATTTAACTTTAAAACTTCCAAGCCCTTCTCTACTGACTGATCCTTTAGGGGGAATGATTGCTCTACAGGCAAAAAACTGGGAACTCATTACCCAGGACAAATGGATTTTAATTATAGTTTCCCAGGGATACAGATTCCATTGCCACACTTTACCAACCCCAAACGGTTGGCCAGTTATACCCCTAAATCAGTGGGCAGAGGCTCAAAAGCAAGTTCTGTCTCTCTCTTAAGTATAAGGGCTATTCAAACTGTCCCAGAAGAGGAAAGGGGACAAGGTTTCTACTCAAGACTTTTTCTGGTGCCCAGAAAAGACAACTCCTGGTGTCCTATCCTGGATCTCTCTATCCTAAACACTTTTTTGGTGATCCCAAAATTCAAAATGCTAACTCTTCACCAGTTGCTTCCTGTGCTAGGCAAGGATGCCTGGTTGGTAACACTGGATTTAAAGGAAGCCTACCTGCACATTCCAATCAGGGAATCTTGCAGAAGATACCTACGCTTCAAAGCAGGCTTCATGCACTATCAGTGCTCTGCACTACCCTTTGTGAATACCCTGGGTGCAGTAGATAAGCCAAAGTGCCTAGCTCTAGTCATTGCATTTTGCAGGTAAAGAAATATTCAAATATACCCATACCTGGACAATTGTCTAATTCAAGCAGAAAGCCAGGGCATACTATTGAATCATCTGGCATTTGTACAAAAAGTGCTAACTTCTCTGGGGTACACCATAAACGAAAATAAATCACATCTGGTACCCTGTCAACTAATTATATTCCTGGGAGCAAGCTTGAACACAACTTCCCAGATGGCTTCCCTCACGCCAGAGAAACAAGTTAATTTGACAGCTTACTTCAAACTTATGGCTACAAAGACCCTGCTATCTGCAAGACAAACACTGCAAGCCTTGAGGTTCATGCCGTCCTGCATTCTTCTAATTCCATATGCAAGACTGCATATGAGAAAACTACAATGGTATCTAAAAAGCCTATGGTGTCAACATTCTCAGGATCTAGAATCAATAATTCCTATCATACCTAGTCTACAGATAGAGTTCCTTTGGTGGGCAGAGCCCTGCCACCACAATAAGGGACTGCCATTCACTCTACTCCCTGCCGCCCAAACCCTAACAACAGATGCATCAGACTATGCATGAGGGGCTCACTTGACAGGGCAGTGCATTCAGGACAAATGGAACCCAAGTCAAATGCACCTGAACATCAGTCAAAAAGAAATGTTAGCTGTACAGTATGCTCTGACAGCCTTCAAGGACCACATTCTTCCAGGACAATTATTGGTAAAGATACCCTCTCGGCAGGCTAGCTATGGCTCTGTGGAACACAGCCTTGAGCTACCAAGTGCATTTACAGGCTCAATTCCTGCCAGGAAACATAAATACACTGGCAGACGACCTAAGCAGAAATTTCAAGGACCCACGCGAGTGGAAAGTGCACCTACAGGCTCAGTTCCTGCCAGGAAAGTTAGATACACTAACAGATGACCTAAGCAGAAATCTCATGGGCCCACATGAGTGGAAAATGGAACCAAAGATATTCAACATGTTGAGAAACAAATGGGGGAGCCCAGCGATAGACCTGTTTGCCTCCCCCAGAACTATCAATTGGACAAATTCTGCACAAGGACTCCCCACAAACAAGCTTGGAAAGTGGATGCCCTGTCCTTCACATAGAAAAACTATCAGTTTATGTCTTTCCTCCTCTGCCTCCCCTCTCCAAGGTACTACTAAAGATCAAACAGGACAAACCAAGGACAATACTTATTGCACCAGACTGACCACACCAACACTGGTACCCCCTCTTGCGCAGTGTGTCACTGCTGGCACCATGGCACCTGCCTCAGACCCCTGCTCTACTGTCTCAGCAGGAGAGCCAGATTCTGCACCCACAGCTTCAAACCCTGAACTTGGTAGCCTGGCTAATTACCTGATCTCACCATTCGCATCCCTCAGTAAGCAAGTGATGGATGTCATTCTGGTGGCAAGGAGGCCTATTACTAGAAAATCCTATGCTGAAAAATGTAAAAGATTCTTTTCCTGGAGCCAAACTCATGGGATGGGTACAGCAGCACCCAATTTACCTCAGATTCCTCAATACTCAACTGAGATGCTTCAAAAGGGTCTTTCCTTTTCTTCCATCAAAATTCATGCCTCAGCCATTTCAGCTCATTACAATACAGAACCACCCTTCTTCGCTCATCCACTGCTGAAGCAATTCCTCAGAGGGGCCAAAAACTTAAGATCACCCAGGAAAGCCCCTACTCCAGCCTGGGACCTTAACTTTGTATTGGAAAAGCTCACTTTACCTCCCTTCGACCCAGCTGCAAGTGCAGAGTTGAAATTCCTTTTTTGGAAAATAGCTTTCATTCTAGCCATCACTTCAGCAAGAAGGGTGTCTGAATTACAGGCCCTCATGGCTGTGGAGCCTTTCATCATCTTTCATGCGGACAGGGTGTCCCTCAGAACCAATCCCTCCTTCATGCCCAAGGTGGTATTCAGTGTGGCCCTTAATCAGTCCATTAATTTGCCAACTTTCTTTTCTAATCCACAGAACAAAGGGGAATGAATACTGCACCCCTTGGACGTGCACAGACAACTTAGATTTTACTTGGACAGGGCTAAACTTCTCAGGAAATCTGAACAGCTGCTGGTTGCATTTGCTGCAGGGACAGAGGGGAAAGCTATTTCAAAGCAAACCATTTCTAAGTGGATTGGCCATTGCATTCATTTCTGCTATAAGCAGCATGGAAAACCCACCCCACAGGGGATAAGACCACATTCAACCAGGGCTGCATCTACCTCTACAGCCTTTCTCAGAGGTGTCCCTACCAGAGACATCCTAGAAGCTACTACCTGGAGTTCTGTGCATACCTTCACCAAGCATTACTACTTGCCAATTTTTTCAAAATCCAGAGCTGGCTTTACCACTGCAGTCCTGTAGGGCCTTATAGCTGATCCTAATGCTCTCTAATTGCCTCCTCCCATCCTTAGCTTTGCGAATCTACCCAAATGTGATGACTTCAACAGTGAAACATGAAGAACATAGTACAGTTGTGTACACTTACCATAAATGTAGATGTCCAAGTGTATTCACTGTTGCAGTCCTGGTTACCCTCCCTCCAGCCCCCTGACTTCTATTGTCTATATCTCTATTCTTGTTTACTATGCTTAAAGCTTTCTGGTGTATTTGCTTTTTGTTGGAGGTGTAACCTTGTATATAATTGCTTCCCATTATGGGGGGCACCTGACATCTGGGGCAAGACAAACTGATAAAATGGTGTCAGCTGCATCCTTTATACCCCTGACTACCTGACGTCATGGAAGATGAGACAGCAACCGACGCAGGACCCAAGACTTTGTTAATCAGGCTGACTGAGGGCTACTGCAAGCAGATAACACCAAATGTGATGACTGCAACAGTGAATACACTCGAACATCTACATTTATGGTAAGTGTACACAACTGTACTTTTGTACTGTTGTGTAGTTTGTAGCTTCCCCTCCCCCGTGTTTTTCTGTATATGAGTGTGGTGAGTGGGTGTATGTGTGTGTTAGTTAGAAAGTAACTACCTGTTTTTATTAGGTTATCTTTCTACTAAATAGTATGGCTGAAAAGCTTGTTTTCAAGCATTGCACAGAGTGTGGCCATAAGTTATCCCCAGCAGATGGCCACACTCTCTGTGTTTTGTGCTTGGGCATTGCCCGCCTGTATATGGACTGTAGCATATGCGCGGGCCTCAACCTCCGCGCCATAAAAGATAGAAAGGCCAAGTTAGCCCTTAAAGGCCTTTTTCCTCCTTCAGACTCTGTTTCCTCGTCTCCGACTTCGGTCACAGAAGCTGCTGTGGCCACCTCTCCCTCCTCTCTTCCTCTGGCTTCTCCTCCCTCCCAGGCTGGGACTCAACCTCCTGTACCAAAGCCTGTGGTAGCGGAGCAGAAAAGAGGTAGAGAGAGGGAGAGAGAGTTGAAGGCAAGGGAAAAGAGAAAGAGGTCTCCGGACCTTGCTTCTCCTACTAAGGAGGACACACACACATGGATCTGTGACTCCCCTTGGCTCCGATCCCTGAGGTTCTTCCTGGAGCTGGAGGAGACACATTCAGCTTCTTGGGCCTCGGTGCCCCAATCTGCCAGGTCAGAGTCTGTGGCCTCGTCGTAGTCCACCCGGTCCTTTTCTGACATGGATGTGGATAAAATGATGAGGCGCTTTATCCATACACAGATCCAGATGGGGGGTCTTGCCAGCCCCCCTCCCTCAGGTGGGGGGAGCTTGCTTCCCTATTTTCAACCTATATCTCCTTCTCCAGTCCGACCTTCGGGTTTGGAGTACTCGGATCTGAGGTTGGCTTTGGTCAGAGGGGTCAGCGCCGACGGTACCTGCTTCCTCGATGCCGACAGCTGCTTGGAGTGTTTCGGATCCGACCAGTTCAGATCCAAGCCACTCTCGGAGCTGGAGCTTTGGTGTTGGATCCGAGGGAGTGGAACCTTTTTCACTGGCTCCAACTTTGTTAGGCCAGATTCCCTCCCTCGGAGCTCCGTCCACCTCAGGCCCAGCTCCAATTCTCTCGTCAGACCCAGGGAGACTGGCCTCCTTATTGGTTTCTCAGGAGGTTTGCTCTCCTTCATTGTTCGACATGGTAGAAAGGGTTCTCACCACCGGATCGAGACCCCTGACCACCCCCTCAAACTCCTCCCAGACCCCCCTCGGCTCTGTCTATGGTCCCTATCATTTTACTTGAGGGTCAGCCTGTGCTTGAAGAACCCCAGACGGTTCCCCTCGAGGAACAAGTGGCTTGTGAGCTCCCTCCGGAGAGCCCCACCAGAGAGGTACCTCTCAAGCATACATGCAAGAGGAGGCACTTGGACTCCCCCGAGTCCCTCACTGAGGACACAGACTTAGATGATGGAGAGGGTTGCCCTAGGTCACCTCCCAAGGAGGTCTCCTTTGGAGACATCATGGAGATCCTCCACCAACAGGGAGGTTGGTCTGCCCCCAAACCTTCTTCTAATTAGTCTGTGTTCCTGGAGGCTTTCGGCAGGGGCCCATCTACTTCCTGGGTGCCCCCTCCTACGGATCCTTTGGTGGATCTGGTCACCTCGCAGGGATGGAAGGAACCAGACACCATGGAACCTATCCCAAAAAGACATGATAAGATCCTAAGCCCCCCCTCCATAGACAGACCAGCTTGGGCCCATAGACACCATGGTGGTAGCAGCAGCCACTATGAAAGAACTTGCTCAGGAAAGTTCCTCGGTTCATCCTCCTGACCGAGAGTCACGGATGATGGACCGCCTAAGGAAGCGGGTGTATGCTACAGCTACCTTTTCAATTAGGGTGCTGAACTATCTGGCCCATGTTACCAGACTCCAAGGCGACCTGGTAAAGGAGCTGTAAGAGACCCCCCCCCCAAGTCCATGTCACAGGAGTACAAGGCATCGTTCTCTGTGAGGATGGCCACTTTAAAAGCAGTATTGACCATATCTATGCAACACCTCTCACATGCTATGGAAGGAGTGGCTAGAGCAGCTGGGTCCGGCTTGTCCATGAGGCGCAATTCCTGGCTCAGGTTATGTCAATTTTCCGAACCCTTCAAGGCATCTTTTGCCAATGCCTCTTATGATGGCTCTACACTCTTTGGTAAGACCATCAAGGAGACATTAGTCCAGAGTGAGAAGGATGGGAAGACACTGCCTGCGGTCAGAATTAGCTTCTCTAGCCCTCAAAGGTCTTTTTTCCAGAACCAGAGAGGGCAAAGGAAGATGTGGTTCCGGAAGTCATAGTATTCCTGGGACACTCAGGGCTCTTCTTCCACCAGAGGCAGAGGGGGCAGAATGGACATTGGCCCAGAGGCAGAGGGGGTCTGAAGAACGTTGGGTCTTGAGAACCTTTCTCGAACAGACCCGAGCAGCAACCATGAGGGGGTGCCCAACTGCTCTACTCTGGAGGCAGTTGGCGGATGATTGTCCTTGCACCTAGCGGCATGGGAGTCCATATCAGTGGACCATTGGGTGCTTCAAATCATATCCAGAGGATAATCTATCCCCTTTGTAGGTTCCACCAAATCTCCCAGACACCTCCCAGAAGTACCACCCACACAAA
Source organism: Protopterus annectens (assembly GCF_019279795.1). Taxonomy (NCBI): domain Eukaryota; kingdom Metazoa; phylum Chordata; order Ceratodontiformes; family Protopteridae; genus Protopterus; species Protopterus annectens. The sequence goes on from NC_056725.1 coordinate 560,496,831, forward strand.
GGGAGGCAGCACAAGAAATTTCCAAGCTGCTAGAAAAACGACCCATTGAAACCGTCCCCCCAGATTAGTCCAGTTTGGGCTTCTACTCCAGGTTCTTTATGGTGCCAAAGAAAATGGGGGACTTAAGACCCATTCTGGACCTCTCTACCCTGAACCTGTCAATTGCCAAAGAGAAGTTCCAGATGGTCACATTGCAATCCATCATGTCGTATCTGCAAGAGAGCGACTGGATGTGCTCGTTAGACCTCCAGGATGCTTACTATCACATAAAAATGCTTAGAAGCTCCAGGAGGTTCCTCCTCTTTTGGTTAGGAGTCAATCATTACCAATTTCGAGCCCTACCCTTTGGTCTCATCTCAACCCCCAAAGTGATGGCAGTGGTAGAGGCTCACCTGAGGCTTCAGAGGATTCAGGTCTATCCGTACCTGGACGATTGGCTCCTCACTGCTCCCACCAGGCATATACTTTCCCAAACCAGGGATTATTTCCTGACTCTTGCCCTGTGTTTAGGGATCACAATCAATGCATCAAAATCACTCTTAGATCCTGTACAGGTGATAGACTACATTGGTGCAGAATAGATACTCTTCAATGCAAAATCTTCCTGACCTGGGAGAGAGTTCAAAACCTGAGGATGCATGTTTCCCTGATCTACCACCCTCATCTCCTAATAGTGGAATTGGTGTTGAGGGCCTTAAGCTCAATGGTTGCGACCATAACTCTTCTTCCATGTGCCCAGTTACACATGAGAATACTACAGTGGACTCTAGCCATACAATGGTCCCTGTTGGAACTGCCATTGACCTATCCAGTCCAACTCAGTTGAGTCTCTCGGTCGTCCCTGATATGGTGGATGTGCTCTCCGGACATTTTGGAGTGAAAACCTTTTGTTCCAACCCCGGCCCAAACCATAGTGACCACGCATGCCTCCCAACTTGGGGGGGGGGCATTGTTTGGGCAGGGCAGTCCAAGGCCTGTGGTCCCCCATAGAGACCAGCTTGCACATAAATGTCCTAGAGATGAGGGCAGTCCTTCTAGTGTTGCAGGCCCTTCATACCTTTCTTCCTCTGGGAACGATTGCTGTTCAGTCAGACAACATGTCAGTGGTCTGGTATATCAACAAACAGGGAAGGACCAGATCTTACCCCCTTTGTCACGAGGACATGAGAGTGTGGGAATGGACGATCTCCACCAGTCGCTTTCTCATTGCAACGCACATTCAGGGACGGTCCAACATTCTAGTGGGCAGGCTAAGTCGGACCATTCTGATGCCTTATGAGTAGTCTCTGAATCTTTCAGTAGTGGAACAGATTTTCAGCGAGTGGGGTCAACCTTGCTGCGATCTCTTCGCATCTCCTTCCAACGCGAAGTGCAGCAAGTTTTTTGCTCTGAACTCTCTGCTGGGGGAGTCTCCCAGAAACTCTCTAGTTCATGCTTGGCCTCCCGGTCTTCTGTATGATTACCCGCCAGTACCTCTCATTTCAAGGTTTCTTCAGAAAGCTTGTTGACTGGGGAGAAAAGTGATCCTCATTGCCCCGTTCTGGCCTCGCCAGGTATGGTTTCCCTTCCTTTGGTCTCATCTTCTGGCTCCGCCTTGGATCCTAGATCCCATTCAGGATCTAATTTCACACCCTTTGGGGTGCCTCATCCAAATTTGGACAGCCTGCAGCTTACAGCTTGGCTGCTTCAGTTCCCATGATTGCTAGGACTCCTGGACTATCCTCCTCAGTTAGATCTATTCTGGTGGCTGCTCATAAGTCTTCAACCAGGAAGATTTATCGCAGCAAGTGAAAGCATTTTTTCCTGTTGGGTCTCTCAAAGGAGATTAGAACCTTTCACTGCTCCTATTTCTGACATTCTTGATTTCCTAGATGATATTTTTCAACACGGAGCTAGTTCTTCTACTGTCAAAGTTCAGTCGGCTGCCATCTCTCATTTTCATGTGGGCAAGAATTCTGCCTCTTTAGCCTCTTCCAGCCTTTATTAAAGGCACCTTTTTGTTACCCCCCCCAGTCAAAGATCCTGTTCCCCCATGGGACCTTACTATGGTTCTTCAAGCTTTGGTCACCCTGCCTTTCGAGCCTGCCACAGCAGCAGATCTAACATTTTTATCTTGGAAAACAGCTTTTCTGGTGGCTATTACCTCTGCAAAAAGGGTTTCAGAATTACAGGCCTTGTCCGTCAAGATTCCTTACATGATTTTTCACAAAGATAGGGTTTCCTTTCGAACCAATCCATCATTTCTTCCTAAGGTGGCATCACCAGTGAATATCAATCAGACCATTAATTTGCCTGTGTTTTTTCCTAATTTTACTAACAAGATGGAATACAAACTCCACATGTTGGATGTTCATAGACAGTTATGATTCTATTTACACTGGACAAAAATTTTCCATAAATCTGATCAATTGTTTGCATCTTCTATAAACCCTTTTTGGGGAAACTGATCTCTAAGGTCACTATAGCTAGATGGATTTCTTCATGCATCCTTCAGGTCTATAAGGACAGAGGCATGTCTCCTCCAGGTCAGGTGAAAGCTCATTCCACTAGGTCTATGCCTATATCTGTGGCCTTTTGGTCTAGAGTGTCTTTGGATATTTGTTCTACAGCTACTTGGTCCTCATTTCATACGTTTATTTCTCATTACAAGTTGGATTTGACTTTCAGAAGGAGAGCATCCTTTGGTTCCGCGGTGCTCCGGAATACCCTTCCATGAAGGCCTCCCAGGAGTTTAGTAGCTGGGGACTCTGTCCTACAGGTTGAAGACCAAATGAAGTAAACTACTTCAGATAAAGAAGTTATGTACTCACCATAACATTCCATCTGAGTAGTTGTTCTTGATATGTCTTCAACCGTCCCTCCCTCATTCCCCCGGACCTTGGCATATGATCAACCTTTGGGCTACAGTATAGGTCATAAGTACATTTTTTCAGGTCGGGTTATCAGTATAAGGTTCAGCAAACTCGATCTGGGGATGGAAGGCAGTGGAGGTGTATTATGGGTAAGGGTAGGAGTTTGGAGCTCGGAGTTGATGCTAGTAAAAGTTGCCGGCTGGGATCCGATACGGATCTGTAACCCACAGGTTGAAGACAAATGAAGTACAACTACTCCGATGGAATGTTATGGTGAGTACAGAACTTCTTTTTTTTTGCATTATTGCTTAAAAATATAAAGCTTTATCAGTGACTCAACTAAGACAAACTATGGTAACACATTTTCGCAAAGCAAGGAAGAAACTTCAAGATGGCAGTAAACCATTTGTAAAGGAGTCATTGATTATTTGTAGTATTTGTTTTAATTTCAATTAAATACATCACTAACACAAAGATGTCTCATCATAGATTTTTGCAGGTGTACAATTCACAAAACCAATCACTACTTCCCCCAAAAAAATCAAATTAAGGTATATAAATGCAAGAAAATCATGTCATATGTTGCTTTTATGCTATTCTAAATACACGTCAATTGGAATACTTTTCAGTCTGTGTACAGTACTTTCTCATTTATGAATATTACTTGAAATCCTAATGTAAGAAATGCATAAAAATTTTTATGGGTGTATCTGTAGAAATTATTATGTTTGATAAATACATTAAGACACTTCATGATGTTGGTTGTATGATATCAGAACACTTAAGTGCAGAAGGATACTTAGACTTTGGCCTTATCCCTTGTCCTCACCACACAACCAAGAGCACTGCTATTGCACAGTACTCTGTCATGCCTTAATGTTTGTTTAAGATTCAGATAAAGTCAGCTTGGTGAACAGGACTTGCCTTTGTAAAGACGTAATAATGGTTTCCTTTCATTAATGAGTATTCAGTGGAGATAACCTTGTATAGTAACCATTTGCTTGAGCTTTGATATAGCTGCAGCTGACCTTTCTTGTATTTTGTCCATCTATCATTTATTATCTATTTAATAGGATTTTTTTAAAAAACTGAGAACTTCCTATGAGATGTTTAGTGGCTATTTCCATTTGTATGTCATTCAGCCCGCCTCAGGTTGTTTGCTCTGCTTGTAGTCATGTTTTGGATGTTATTGTATGTATTGCACGTACATCTGAAGCACTTCATTATGTGTTGGAGACAGTGAGTGGCTTAGACTGTTGAGCAGTTTCCTCATGATGAGTTCAAACATTATCATATTGTTGTTGTATCTTGGTATTAGGGTGTCCACCAAGGGGTTGTGTGCATTCTCTGGTTAAACAAATGTAATGAGGGAATAGGGTAGTCTGTCCTATCCCATTTATGGCTAGCTTACGGGATTATTTTGTTCAGTTCTAAATTTTCCTGTTTGATATGCTTAGGTTAAACAGTACACAGATATGGTTAACAGTTTAACAAATTGGGGCTCTCTTTGTAGTGCAACAGCATGTGTATCTCATCTGAACTTTGTGCTCTGAAATTCAGATCTCAAAAGTACAGAGATCTGGTAAGGGAGAGGTATGTGTTAGGCTGGACTGTTGTAATAATGTCCACTCATGCATGTTAAAGCATCTCTGTAGTTGCATTCCTAGAAGCACAGTAACAGCTGTACAGATTACTGCAGCCTGATAGATTCATTTGCTGTATGCACTTGCATTCACATGAAAGTATGTTCCTTAATGTGCATGTTTGTTGCGGGTGACTAAAAGTATAGCTCGCAAGGGGTCACTAGCGATGTTACCATATGCATTCAGCAGACTATCTCCTTCTATAGTGTCTCTCTAACTAATTGCACAACAGTTCTATCACACAGATTTGGCACACAGTACAGCTGTTACTAAATTGTGTCAGTTCTATTGATGCTGTGCAGTTCATTTGCATATGCACTACACACCAACTGCCATTGTGGTCTGCAGTAGCATACTGCCTTTGTAACAGAAGTGCTCAATTCTGTCTAACTCTTGTGTTGGCATTTCCCTGCATTTCTTTCTTTAATTTACTCAGTCTGACCCTACTAATCATCTGGCTGTTCCTCCCTTGTTTTCCCACTCATTTATCCCTAAATCACTCAGCTGTTCCTACCATCTACCCCAGATGTGATGCTTTACTGGGTGGGCTTCTCAACTCATCAGGGAGTTGACAAAAACAGTAACTTTCTACAATGCCCAGGGAGTGAAGTATCTCATGGGGGCAGCAAGTATAGAGCCCAGGAGTGTCATTTTTATGGCAGCTGGTTATTCACCCTAGCTGTCAGAATAGCTCTTGTAGTGATGCTTGGACATCATTACTATCCCTTGCATTAACCTGAGATGACTTTCAAGGCTCATGTTCTCCACCAGAGGTCACACAGAAATTGGGTTACCCACTATCTTTCCCTGAGATAGGAGAACTGGCTGGAGCGGCTACTGTGTGGAGTCTGCATGTCCTCCCCACGGTCGAGTAACATTTAAAGGCATGCAGGTAGGTGTGTGCATGAATGGGTGTGCCTTCTCTGAAGGTTGGGCTTCGGGCTGGCACCGCAGCACTGTAAAAATCCACTGCCAATCATTAGCGGACCGGAGTTCCACTGTGGTGGCCCCTAACCGGGAAAAGCCGAAAGACATTAGTTTTAGGGGAGCTAGCCATTGACCACTTCATCCTTTCCCCTTATTCAGCCCTACTAACAGCATTATGGTGTCAAACTTGGGTTGTTGGTGGCAAATATAGATGCCCTGCTTTTGTGCCATCCATCTGGCACCCCTTTCCTGCATTTTCCTGTGAACTGGACCTACTCAATGTGGAACATGTTATTGAATGTCTCTTGTAGGAAGCATATAGATCAGCTTAACTGAACTGCATTTAGGTTTAGGTGGATGCATGCTCTGTGCCTCCTTATTAACCTCTGCACCAGTGGCCACCTTATTAACTTGTGCATCTGTAGTTGGTCATCAGTGCATTGCCTTAAAGCTGTTAGTATGAAACACAAACTGTTATTTCATGGATGACTTAATCAAAATAAAAGGCTCATGTTATTGCCTTGATTCTTATCAAACACTATGAATGTAATTTAGGTGTCAATGGTAAATAAACTAACATTGTTCTACCTTTGTTGTGTTATATCCACAAAAAAAGAAGGAAAACAGAGATGTTCAAAGGTTTTGACTCCTGTGATGTTCCCCTGAATGTTTATCATGAATTGTACAATCACATTCTGTATCCTCTTTGTAAAACAATTGCCAAAGAAACTGATCATATCATGTTACAGTCAGAACTTAACTTGTATTTGAACTAGGTTTATGTGCAGTACTGCACTGTTCACAGTACACTGTAATATATCCGCTCCATATAACGTACCACCAATAGAATACATATGTTTGTCAAAATCTGTTGACCTTGAATCCTCACTAGTCCTTAACCTTTAGGACTTAATCATCATCTGTTCAATCAGGTTTTCAGGTAGTGCTCTCTCAGGTGGCCTGTCACTGGTGTGATTTCTCTGTATCATAATAGCCAGCAGGGGTGCTGCATTATTAATTCCATCTCAGCTTAGAACAGTTTACCATACTATGCAATTGTAAATAGCACTGCGTATGCTGTGATTGGCATTATAATATAGCATTTGGCATACTGAGCTTTATACCCTGATTTCAACAAATTATAGGTGCCACTATCTGGATCTCAATATAAAAAGTGAATGAATCCTTCAAAGAACTATAGCAAACTGCGAAGTGCAAATGAGAGTTTCAGTCACTTTGAAGCCAGTGCCTTCAGGCATGTATAAACGCAAAGCTTGCAAAGTATGTCAGAATGTCCAGATTGATGGTTCATGTATTATTAATTCACAAGTTTTAAGCTGCATGAATTTATCCTTTATAATTGTATATGCCTGTTTTTGCACCTGATTTAAAATCTGTCTGTACATGACTGAAATAAAATTTAGTTAATGGAGCAAACAAATAATCTATTAATTGCCTGTATAAAATGCACAGCTGTATTTTAGTTAAGATTTGCAGGTTTGCACTTAGCCAGACAGGGAAAGAAAGGGTGATCACTTCATAGTGTTGAGGAGGCTGAAAAATTGTTTATTAACAAAATTCATCACCTTGATATTAAGGACTTGAATAAGGAGGATAAAATAATGCATATGTAAAATATATGATAGGAAGTGATGCCATTCCTGCCTGGTTTCAGTTGTCTTAAGATGTGCATCTGGATCGAGAATAAACTGAAGTACTTCCTGTTAGATACCATATAAAAACTGATAGCAGTTTCCCTAGGAGATCAATAACAGATTAATTAAATGATTGGTGGTTTAGATCAGTATAAATGAATACTCGGGAATACTTGTTGAAAATTAACTATTGTTAAAAGCTACATTTTCCCCCATTAGTGCATCAGGTTAATTTATTTGTTCAATAATTTGTAGAAATAGAGATATTTTTTCTTCCAATGTTTTGGTGCTTTGAGGAAAGATGCACTTTTTTCTGGTTTTCTGAAAGTAAAAAGGAAACACCACAGGCACTGATTTTGATTAGCCAAATTCATACTTAGCTCATTGTTGTTGTTGTTGTTGTTGTGTCTTTCGGCTTTTCCCGGTTAGGGGTCGCCACAGCGGAACTCTGGTCCGCTAATGATTGGCAGTAGAGTTTTATGTGCTGGCTTGCCGGGTCTAACGCACAACCTTCAACAAAGGAACGCCTGTTCACGCATGTAAAGAGGCAAAATGCCATTTGTTTCATGGCAAGGGTGACAGCACACAAATATCAAATAACTCAGCTGAAGTCATAAAAACTCCTTATAAAAACTACAGATTATGTCAGTCATATTTCTCTTGATCATATGTAGTTACTAGGCATGCAGGTCACGGGAGAATAAAAGATCTTAACCCACATTCCCAATTGCCCCAAAGCACTGTCTAGGTAAGTGACTTTCTCAGAGTCACATGATGGGTGAGTAAAGTCTGTCCCACAGAAGCAGTTTGCGAACATCAAATAGTCTTAGTCTTAGTCTTAGTCCTCTATGTTAACTGAAAAAATGGTATATAATTAGTAATATGTTGATTGTATATTATAATTATATTATCATTTTTATTAAATAACCATATATTGCATTTTCTTTTTCTCCTATAATATCTACAGAAAACATGAACAACAGTATAACCTTCAAATGTTAGAATTTAAGTTTCAGAATGATTTCTTCATAAATTAATACTGCCCATGCCTAGAAGCAAACCAGCACCTCAGAGCAAAATTTATTTAATTAAAATGTGTGTAATTGATATCTTTACTACAAATGAGCTAATAGTGACCTGGCTCATCAGAAAGTCTCAAACTCCACAGGACAACTTGAGTCTTTGCTCTCAAGATGGTTTTCTTGGCATCCATGTCTTGAGTGCACAATAAGCAGGTTGTGATTGGTGAATCAGTCATAATCCTCTGTGGAAGATGGATGCCAAGAAATTCACGTCAAGAGCAAAGCTTGAATCTTGACATCCATGTCGAGAACACATAATAAAAGGGATATGATTCGCAAGATCTGATCATACCTGGTTTTAGTGCAAGGAGATTTATCTGCTTCATGTATTACCAGTTACACACCAAAAAAAAAAATAAAAGTGTAGGTGTACAATGTGTTTTATCATCTTTGAAATCCAATAAAGTACTTAACAAGCACTCTCAAGCAAACAGCACTGTAGGCAGAAACATAATGCTAGAAACAACAGCTTTAAAAGCCATTAGGTATTTTGTTCTGCCACACCTTCTATTTGTAAATGTGGCAGAGTGAAGTTCTAACAGCTGTTAAAAGCAGTTTTCCCTTCTGCTTCTTTCCTTTGCTAGCTGAAACCTGCTGATTTTAGTTCCTAGCACAAAGCCTGATGTTAACAATGCTTAGGCGTCATCAACAAGCATTTGTCAAGCACCCTTAAGCATTGATGCTATTGGGTCTCATGCTAAAGTTGCACTTTTTTCTGATTTTGGAGTGTAATGATGGTGCTCCATGCACTACATTTATACATGCATTATATGTATAATAATAATTTACATGTGTGTGTGTGTGTGTGTGTGTGTGTGTGTGTGTGAGAGAGAGAGAGAGAGAGAGAGAGAGAGAGAGAGAGAGAGAGGTTTCTAGCTACATGAGCCCCAGAATTCCTGACCATTGTGTCTACTTTTTGAGGTGTTTTATATGGTCATAGGTGTTTACTAGACTAACAACCACAAGGACCTTTTTAAGCCTAGCCATGCATCCCAAATCTCTGGCAAGTTCTGATACCCTTGATAAGTGTAAGCAGAGGCCTGGAAGATGAACCATTTACAGGTTGCCTGTGTCCGTTAGAGACATAGGTGCCAAACTAGGGATGAATTTCCTGTTCTTCTTCAAATTGTCAAAGTTGCACTTAAGCTGGGTTATGGAGGAACTCTGCTTCACATGGATGGGCAGCCTGTTTTCCACAGATGGGATAGTCTGTGGGATACATACCTGTGTTTCCAGCAGGTCCTGTTTATATCACAGGCAAGATTTAAGTCTTTAGGATGGGTAATTCTGGTGCTGTTTGTTTTGTAGATATGCAGGAGGTCCATCAGAGTGGGGTCTGTCAATGCCCTGTATGCCAGGCAGAGACCTCCCCTCCAAAGCCTGTAAGAGACAGAATACAGGGATAGGGCCTTGAGGTGGTCTGCATAGGACATTTTACTTACGCCCTGTATTCTTTTAGTGAGGAACCTCTATGGATGTTCCAATTGTTGGATATGCCTGGTTAGGTGCATACCAAAGGGAGCATTGTACTCAATGATAGGTCTGATGAATGCCAAATACTGTGGAACAATGACTTCTTTGGACTTAGATGCCGTATCTTTGTTTATAAGTTGCACAACATAGAATGATTTCCTCACTGCTGTAGACACATGATGGTCAAAGGCTAGCTTGCTATTTATGTGCATCCCTAAGTCCCTGACTGCTAGGTCAACTCTAAGGGGTGTGTTGTCAATATGATAGTTACCAGGGATGGATGACTTCCCAAAGGATACTATTATGCATTTCTTGGCATTTAGTTTTAGTCCATGGCTCTGACACCAGTTGTTTTTCTGTGTCAGCTCCTCCTGTAGGACATTTGTGTCAGTGTGGGATACAATGACAGCTCCTAATTTGCAATCTGCAAATTTAGTCGGCTAGAGACCACTGACATTAGCCTTGACTTCTGAGAAGTAAATGCCAAAAAGGAGCGGTCTAAGGACTGATCCTTAAGGGATTCCACTTGTGATTGGCCTCTTTGTAGAAGTGGACTCCTCAGTTCTAACTTCCTGGGTCCTGTCTATGAGCCATTTGGCTATTCACTGGGTGAGACATGAGTTTGTACCTAACCTCTTGTGTTTGTCAAGAATGCCCGTGAGGGATATTCGGTCAGATGCCTTGGCCATGTCAAGGTAGGCAGTGTGAACCATTTTTCCTTCATCCATTACTTTATTTACCTTTTCAAATAAGTCCACAAGGTTGAGTAGGCATGATCTAGCCTTGATGAAACCAAACGGGGTTGAGTCCAGTGTCTGAAGGTTTACTATATTTCTGTTGATCATTTCCATGATTATTCTTTCCATGGCTTTACATATAAAACTAGTGAGACTTATGAGTCTGTAGTTTCCAGGGTCTGCATATGGCCCACTTTTGTGCAGGGAGATGACTGTTGCCATTCTCCATTCATGAGGCACGAAGCTTGTTTGGAGACTACAGTTAAATACCAGTTCCAGAGGCCTTGATAGGTCATGTTTCATGCTATTTAGAAGACATCCTGGGATATTGTCTGGGCCCACTGATGCAGTGTTCTTGGTCTTAGAGCATTAAAGACCTGCTCCCTAGTAATAGCAGGTGGAGTTATAGTTGATGTCATTTCCTGAGGGGAAGGTTGAGGGGGAGAGAGGGGTAAAGTTGGAGCTGAATTTATCAGCGAGAAGATTTGCTATATCATCTGGCTCAGTATAGGTGGCTCCATTTACAATGAACTCTGCACACAATTGCATATTGCTTATGAGGTTTCGGGCATAGTAAAAGAATGCTTTGTAATTGTCTTTAGCCTGTGTGGCCAAGCTTACCTCAAATTTAGCTTTGGTAGACTTTATTTGTCCTCTGAGTTGTTTGTTTAGCTTGATGAGAGTGCTTTTATCCTGCTGGGTGCTGCACCACTTAATTTTTGCCATGATTTTCTTCCTTCTGTTATACAGCCTATTGATTTTGGGATTCCCACCAGTGTGGCTTGTTTTTTGAGTTAGTTCTGTACTTCTTTCTGGTGTGTAGAGTTGCCTCTATGTACCTATTAACATGCTTGTGCAAGGTTTCTGTGAACAGCTCTGCATTGGCAGCAATCAAAGAACTTGTTTCCCTGGGCACCTGACTTCCCAGTGGGTACTATTTTGCAATTCTTGGCATCGAGTATTAAGACATGGCTTTGGCACCAGTCATTTATCCATGTTAGATCTTCCTATAAGATGATAGTATTTTGGAGGGAGGGTTCTACGATTGCTCCTAGCTTGCAATCATCTGCAAACTTGGGAAGCCAGAGGCCTTTAACATTGGCCTTGACTTCTGAAAAACAGATGCCAAAAAGAAGTGGACCCAACACAGAGCCTTGGGCGACTTTACTGCTGACTGGCCTCCTTGTGAAGGTAGTCTCTCCAATACTAACTTCCTAGGCCTATTCTGTGAGCTACCTAGCTATTCAGCATGTTACATAGGGGGTTAGGCTTAATTTCATGAGTTTGTTTACAATGCCCATGTGGGGTATTGTATCAAATGCCATAGCTTGGTCTGGGTAAGCAGCATGTTTCACTATTTTTCCCTCATGCATTGCCCTGGTGACCTTCTAAAAGTCCACCCGATTCAGTTGGCATGACCTGCCTTTGATGAAACCAAACTGGGTTGGGTTCAGTGTCTGAAGGTTTCATATGTCATTGTTAATCACTTCCATGATATTTCTTTTCATGGCTTTGCATATGACACAAGTTAGACTAATGAATCTGTAGTTTCTAGGATCCATTGATTGTCTGAACTTGTGCAGAAGGATGACTATTGCAGCCCTGCATTGGCATGATTAAAAGTCAATGTGGAGGCTGTTTTTTAATAGTGACACCAGTAGCCCTGATAGGTCATATTTCAGGCTATGTAGGAAGCATCCTGTGGCAATTTAAGTTGTATTCTTGACCTTAAAGAGCACATCTAAGATCTGTTCCCTAATGATAGCTGGATGGATTATATTAGATGGCATTTCCTGGGGGTAGTTGATAGTAAGAGGGGGATAAATTTGAAGCTGAATTTGCCAGACATATGATTTGCTGTATCTCCCCTGGCTCTGTGAATGTGGCTCCATTTACTAACAGTTCAGCACACTGTTGTGTGCTGTCTTTGAGGTTTTCGACATAGACAAACAAGGCCTTATGGTTATCCTTGGTCTGAAGCATATTTTTACCTCAATGTTTACTTTGTTGGACTTTAATTAGTCTTCTTAGTTTATCTATTCTGTTTGATGAGAGAGTTTTTATCTTTTAAGGTGTTACACATCATAAATTTAGTTATGACTTGTTTATTTTATTGTACTGTACATCCTGTTTAATTTTGGATTACACTAGGGTGGTTTGTTTTTTGAGTTGGTTTTGGGCTTGTGGTAGACACTGAACCCTCTACACAATCATTGTCATGGTTACACAGAGCTTCAGTGAATAATGCCACATGGGCTGCTTTGATATCTGAGTTTGAAGAGGCTTGAAATTTTGACAGTCTTGCAGGAGTTCCTTTCCATTTCTACTTTGAATACTGATGTTTCAGTACGTGCTGCATCAGTGTATACATAGACATTTCAGTTGCTCAAAATATATGTGTAGTCATGAAGCTTTTGAATCTCAGCATATTAGTTTTGGACCTGCACAAACAGGACCTGTGTACTAACTAAATTGTTTCTGAATAGTACCTACAGCATTGACTGAATAGTTTAAACACCACACGATCCCCTTAGTAAATATATGTGCACCTTTTTCAGTCAGTTTCTTATCTATTTTTCAATTAGGCACGCAACATTCTTTCACTTGGTAATCCAAAAATCCCTGTCATAGGTGTCAGTAGTGAATAGCAACATCAAAGCAACTGCTCTTAGCATCTAAATTAAAATGTGTGATGTAAATTAGCAAAAGGCAGATTTTATAATGTAAGAGGCAGGGAATGTTAAGAGAGAATTAGGTTGCCCGTGATATAAAAATTCACAATATGCCAAGTCTCTGGGATCTCTAAACAAAAAACTGTTAATAAAATAATTTTCAAATGAAGTTATCTTTAAACACTTGCTTCAAAGACAAAATATTTATTAAGTATTGTGAAAAGATAAATACCCTTCACAATGAAGCAAACTTTGCAGAACAAGGAACATTAATTGGAAAGCTCTATGGAGAGTAAAGATAAGTTCTTTGTAAAAATGTAAAAAGTAAAAAGTATACAAAACAAAATTAAAAAATACACACAAAAAAATTTAAACACTACTATGCAGGGGGGCAAGCCCCCTTGCGCCCCCCCACACCCTCCTACTTTAATATTCTAACTCCGAGATCACACTACAGTGGGGAAAAGGGAATATTCCCTTATCCCCACTGTACCACGATCTCCACAAAAGATTTGTTAGTTGTACATCAACAGAATATGTTGATGTACAACTAACAAAACATGCAAACTGCATGTTTTTTCATTTTTTACTTTGTTTTAGCGAAAGTGCATATTCTATGTTATGCACATTTGCTGAAATCAGTTTGTCAAAGTGCAGTTTGATTAACTGTACTTTTGACGTTCTGACAAGGACCCATATATATATATATATATATATATATATATATATATATATATATAGATATATATGTATATATATATATATATATATATATATATATATATATGTGTGTGTGTGTGTGTGTGTGTGCGCGTGTGCATATGCATAAAGTGGAAACACCAGTAAAGCATAAAAAGGAAGGAGGGAGTACAGCCAGATTCACATTTAAGTAACAGAAAGGCATGGATTTTAAATTGAATTTCTTAATTCAGATTAAATATGTTATATAATAACCTAACAAAATACTACTGAGACAAGATGTTTTCTTAAAAAGGAGTACATTTATATTCTGTTCACATAATTCTATCTTTTCAAGGAATCAATAATTTCTTCTGAGGAAGAATTATCCTCTCATTGATATAATGCTAAAGACATGGAGGATTGTATGTTATTTCCGAAAACAATTTATTTATTTATTTTTTTATCTGAGCAATTTATGAGTGAATAAACTCCAATTTTTTAACAATGCATCTGAATTGCCACTATGAAAGCAAACCTTGTAATCGTGGAAAGTAATCTTCTCTAGAGGTTTATTAATTTCTGTTGCAAAAAAAAATGAGTTTAAAAGGACAATTACAGGGCTTGAACAGGACTTCCAAGTTGGCTGCACACTGACTAACAGCTTAATTTCAGTTCTCCCTGTGTGAAAACAAAACCTCAGAAAAGAGAGCCAGTGAATTTGTCTTTTGGATACATTCCAGTTACTGGCTAGTAAGTGCATTGCCTGGATTCCAGAAAGAAGAAATTTAGAGAACCTGAAAGAAAGTCATCCACAAAAGGTGTGGAGACCTTACTGGCTGGGAAGAATCCTGCAGCTGTTTAGCAAAAATCAGTTCAAGCTCCAGCTTTGGTAAAAGACATGGCTTCCATTAATTTGGAGGAAAATATAAGTCAAATGTAATAAGAGCTGGTTAAAATAAATGAAATGGAGTATATCAACTCAAATAACAAAAACCTGGAAAATTGGAAGCTTAAACAGATATTCAGATGAGCAGATAAAACTGCAAAAATCAGAGGCTGAAATCAAGAAAAGGCTAGCTGAATATGAGACTGCCCAATAAGTGATGTTACAAAAAATGGCAGAATTAGAGAAAAGAGCACAGAGGGAAACTCTGATTTTTTGCTTTACTAGAGAAACTGGAAATAACAGACTGTATTAATTTTATGAATGCATGAATAAGCAACTGGATTAGTATTCCACAGCAGGATTTGTAATTTGAAAGAGCACATTGTGTGCATGCTTTAAGACTGACCATGAGAAATCAGCCAAGACCTCAAATAATTGTAAAGATGCAATTTGACCAGCAGAAAGGTTAGATTCTGACAAAACTGTGTCAGAAGGACAAAGTACTAAAAGTTGAAGACAGTAGAGTGCCTGTGGTAATGATTACTTACTGTAGACCAAGAAGATGAGGACTACATTCATTCCAGCAATCAGGGAATGTCAAGAACTAGGTGTGAGATTCAAGCTGCTGAATCCAGCTATCTTCAGAATTTTTTTTTCCCCTGAAGAGTCAACACTGTTTTTTGATGCAGAACATGCTAAGGAGGAAAAATTTGTCCACAAAAAGTGAGCTGTCAGACAGAAGAGAATTCTGCTTCTTATTTTTCTGATGATAAAGCTCAGAGAGACTATTGTGGTGAAACCTTTTCAGTGTTCCAAAGGAAATTGCTTGAGAGACAAAAAAAACAAAAAAAAAAAAACAGAGGAGTTGTCTAGAAGAACCAGGAGTACGTTGGAAATAATCCAGAGACTCGAGCTGGGAGATGGAGATCACCAGGAAAAAGATCAGCAGATCATAAAGTAATAAATAAATGTGTGATTACAAACTATCACTCACATTTGTTAAATATTGGACTTTTTTGTTAAGCTTGTAGGGTAGTCCAAAGTGTATGTCCTACTTCATGCCATTAATGTTTGAAAGAACATTATGGAGAGAGGAAGAGAAGAGGAAGGAAAGTGGTAACTGTAAGTAAAACAAATTTTGTTCTTAAAAGTATTTTTATAAAACATGACATATGTTGCATGTTATATAGTAAAGCTTTTTCAGTTATTTTTGTGTGTAATAGGAATACTAAAATAAACAGACCCTCCCTAGTTCTTGTTAATTTTTAAGAAATGTAGGCACTGCAATGTTTAAAAAGAGAAAGAAGTCTAGACAAAAGAGTATGATATAAGTAAACTTGATATGATTTTCTTACTTTTGCATAGGGGAATAAGTAGATTAAGGCCCTTGGCTTGATCTTACAACAAGTTTTAATTCAAAGCAGGTAAATAAAAGAACATTGAATGTAATGAAAAATTTCCTTTAGCAAATAAACATTCACAGTGCAACATAAGAAGCTTGTAACTGAAGCCAACTGTTTATCTGGTTCCCATGTTTCTATGGAGACAAGCTGATAAGGGCAATAAAAACAAAATACTTTTTATCTCAATGTCTAAAAGATAATGTTTTCAGAAAGCATTTATATTTTTCTACATCTGGGAGAGAAATAAAGATAAGACAAAAACAGACAGCACTTAGCGTAAGTAAAAGCACAGGCTGCACCATACATCTTAGCCTGGATAACCTTCAGTATAGGTCAATTCAAGCCTGTAAAGTGTAGCTGTCAATCTCAGACAATTGCTCCTATTAGGAGGATTAAACTTCATTATTTAAAGATGTATACAATTTGTGTGTTTGTATTAAGTTAATAGGTTCTGGGGATGTTCTGGGGGCATGTTTTTTTTTTGTTTGAGGATTTTCATTAAAACAAAAAGTTTTGTAAGATGTTACACGGTGTTCAAATAAATATGACAAGAACCAACTGTATAAAATATCAACCTGCTAAACATTAGTCTATATATGTGATACAAAAGCTGAAACTACACATTAAAAAAGCTGTTATATATAGCAGGTGGGAATAACTTCTCATCATAATGGCAACACTTTCCATATCATCTTTGAATGTGAGTGGTCTCACAGGTATATACAAAAAAAAAAGCAGAGAACGATATTAAAAATTGCAGAGTGCTAATAGCTATGCTGCAGGAGACGCATTTGGAAAGAAATGAGCATGTGGATTTGATAAAAATAGGATTTCAGGATGGTTATTCAGCTGAATATCTAGGACAAAAGAAAATGAGAGTACTTATATTAATTGCTAGAGGAGCTCCAATAGTGATAGAGAAGGTAAACAATATTAATAATGGTAGATTTGTAGTAGTAATTGGCTAGTGGCAAGGGAGGAGAGTTACAATGGCATATATTTATATTCCACCTAAAACTGCTACAGTAGAACTTAAAAAAATTCTGGGAGAAATAATCAGCTTGCAGCAGGGAATATTACTTTATAGGTGGGCACTGGAATTTGGTTTACAACAATGAGGATGTATCTGGTGGGCCTAGAAGGGAAAGATAACAAAAAAGGGTAGATTTTTGAAGAGATTTATGAAAATATTTGGTATGGAAGATATGAATTCAGTAGTAGAATTTCAGAGAGAATTTACATATTATTCCCAAGTGAACAAAACCTAGGTTAAGCTAGACAGAACTTATATTTTACATGAACATGTGCATTTAATTGAAAGTTTTGAGAAGCATCCAATAACTATTTTAGATCATGTGCCAATAATAACTAAAATAAAAATGCAGAGTAATAAAATACACACAAGACACTGGCATTTCCCCACCGATCTGTTACATGGAGAAGAGTTTAAGGAATGGTTAGTGGAAATTATTTGAAAGTTATTAAGGAAGATAGAAATTTCTTTAGATAAATATAACTAGGAAGTGGGATAAAATGAAAACAGTTTAAAAATAGGGTAGAACCAACAACAACAAAAAAGACATATGGTTAAGAAGTAACAAAAATTATTTAGATGGACATCTCAATAGTTAAATTATTGCAGAATGGGGGAATCTCACAGAACAAGAAAAGGCGCAACTGCAGACTGCTAAACAGAAAATAAGGGACTACCTCAATAATATGAATGAGTTTAGAAAGATTGCTGCTGTTAAGCAACTCTTTTTGATAATAATCCTAGTGCACAAAAGCTTTCAACAGAACCGCTCAGGCAACAGAAAGTGCAAAGGGTTGTTGCCAAGTTTAGGGAGCATATAACAAGGAAAACAATCAAAGGTCCTGAAGAGGTATTAGAAATATTTCAGAAATTGTATGAGAAATGTGGAAATCAAAAGTACAAATGGAAATGTTTATGGAAGGATTAAATATGCCAAAGTTAGAGGCAGATGAGGCTCAATTACTAACAGTTTGGGATAGGATGACATTAGACAAAATGGTGATGTATATATAATCTACAAGAAAGTCACCAGGTATAGATGGCATTCATGTGGAAGTTTGGAACTAGGAGGGAAGAAAGTGATAAAAATCTGGAAGGTTTTGTTTAATAGTATTTTAATAGTAGGAGAAGCACCAGCATCCTGGACTATAGCTGTGGTGGTTGTAATACCTAAAGATGGTAAAGACCCATCGGATCCACCTTCACATGTGCCCATTTTAATTCTAAACTATGATTATAAAGTGTGTATGTCTATAATCAATCAATGAATAGCAAAGGTGATGCCAAAATTGATAGATATGAATCAATGTGGTTTGTGGAGAGGAGGCAAACATTTGATAACATTAATAGAACAATGGTGATCCAGATGGAAACACAATATAAGAAAATACCACTGTTGTTGGTGGGACCTGATGCAGAGAAATCATTCAACAGAGTAAGCTGGGACTTTATGAGTAGGGCAATGGAAGCATTTGCATTCCCTGAGGATATGTGACAAATTGAAGATGAAAAGTAAAGTGTGTGGTGAAGTCCTCTCTGATAAGTTCAGCTCGAACTTAGGAACCAGGCAGTGGTGTCCTCTTTCTTCATTGTTATTTGCATTATATTTATAACCTTTAGCAAAGAAAATAAGAGACTCAGAACTTCAAGGATGTAATTGGTATAGTAATCAAGAAAAGTTGGTTTTATTTGCAGATGATATTTTCTACTTGATAAAATCAGAAAAGGGCATTTCAGTATAGTGGAACATTCTGAAGTTCTCAAGTCTTTTTGGGATATACAATAAAGATAAAATAAAGGCAAGAGATGTAAGCTGTGTACCCACACACAAATTGGTTCAGTGACACCCATATTTATTGGGACATGATAAAATGAAGTACTTAGGAGTATAGGTTAAAAAGGATTCTGTTAGGGCAGCTAAGGATATGTGGGAAGAAACTAAAAGGATAATACAAAAACTGAGAAACTGGAAGCTCTGCTTTATGGATATGAATAACAAGATAGAAGCAGTGAAAATGTTTTTAGTCCCCTCGGTTTTATACACAGGTCAGATGTATTTTTATCAACCAGAGGAGACGTTGTGGATAGCAATTAATAAAGAGTTGAAGGATGTTATCTGGGAGGGGAAGACTGCAAGGGTCAAGTGGGATAAGTTCATCCTTCCAATAGAACAAGGTGGTTTGGAACTACCTGATCTGAAGGGGCATTTCAGAGATACACAGTAAAGGCTCCTATACATAGCACAAGCAGGAAGCTATAATTTGAAGTGGAAAGGGATGATGATGAAATGGGGAAAGCTTAAGAAATAAGGAGAGACTGGGATTTTGGATGCAGATCTTTAAGAATAATAGCAGCAACTGTACAAAATATAATATGCATAAAGTAGCAAAAAGTATTTTAAGAACTAAGCCAAGACAAAAATGGAGAAAGGAGAATCTGCCGATAGGGATGACTGCAATTAGGGATCTAGAGAATAGGCAAGAGGGGAATGGATTTCACTGGAGAAAACTGGTAAAGGAAGCAATGTATTGGGAGCAAATAATTAGAGAGTGAAAGGTAATAGATTGGGAAGAGGACAAAAACTCATTTGGACTGCAGTCTACAGATTGCCTTCCCTATCAGTGATTGCTATCAGAGTATAGGCAAAGAGAAAGGAATGGGGGGGGGTCCTTGGTGAAAGACCAGCACTGGTAAAGTTTTTAGTTGAATCTAGAACAGAAGCTGCTGTTAAAAATGTATAATTAGTAGGCCATATAAAATATTGCATGATAGTTATAGGAATCAGTGAAAGGAGGTTAGGTAGAAAGGATTGGGAATAGAGGTTGGATAAGCAATTCACAAAGAAACAATGGGAGGGTATATGTATGCAACAAAGTCTAGAAGATTCAGGATCTTTGCTTGAGCGTTTTTACATATGTATTTTTATACCCCAAGCGGATTCCAAAGAATATTTCCTCAGGCAGACTGCATATGTTGGAGGTGCGACAAGAAAAAAAGGAACATTGGGAACATATTCTTTGGGAGTGTAATGAGTTAGCAGACCTTAAAAATTCCCTGCAGACTACTCTGTCAGAAATACTGAGTGAGAAATTTAACTAAGGAAACTATTTTTAGCTGTGATATTGAATCAGAATTGTCTAGACATAGTTAAGCTTTCCTGTGATTAATTTTGGTGGCTGCCAAGACAGCTATTACTAGAAAATGAAAATCAAAGTCTAAATCAACTCTACTAGAAGTAGTGAAAATAGTAACTAAGTTAAAAGAACTGGAAGTGAGATCTTTAGAAAAGGGTAGGAGGAAATTACATAGAAAAAATGGGAATGGTGTGAACAATACATGCATAAAAATGTTTTCAAAGTCAAAGTAAACTTTATTGCCGTTTAGACCTGCACATAGTGCAGCTAAACAGAATTAAATTGCTTTGTTCCCAGTGCAAGAAGCATACATACATACATTTACTATTTAGTAATACTAAGACACTTACAGACATTACATGTATGTGCCATTTAGGGTATTGCACAAGTAGATATTGCACAAACTTGAATTTTCACAGTAACAGGTATATGTGAAGCAAAAATATTGCATAGAGTATTGCACATTCAAGTTTCAAGACAGATGAAGATTTGGATATTGCACTAAAGTATGCTACTAGTAGTAGTGATCTTAGAATAAATGGACATCAGAGTTTGTCATTTACTAGATTAGTCAAGAGATTATTCAGTTAATTTGTTGAAAGAGCAGAATGGCTTCTGGCATGTCTATTGTTAGAGTTCAGCAATCCAGTGGATAAGGGGAAAAAGCTTCTATTGAGCTTGAAGGAGGAACGATGTTTAAGGGATGGCAGGATTTGAATGAGGTATGTAATGTCTGACTGACAATGACTGTATAGAGGATTATAGATTATGTAAAATGTTTGCAACTGAAAATTTGTCAATATGGCTTGTTTTCATTTATATAAATGTATGATTGCCTATGTCATAAGTGATAATTTAATACAGATGTTTCTTGTTTTAAAAATATAGGTTTTAAACTGATTTAGACTGGCTATAGATGAAGAAATCAGTGAGTTGTTTTTCCATCTGAATATCACCAAAGTCTTTTTTTTTCAGAAGCCAAGCTTCAGGTATGAAGTTCTAGCTCCTTCGACTTTTTTTCATGTTAAACAAAATATACACAGATTAGATCTTCCATGATAGTTCTCTCAGTTATGATTTTCTGCCAAAGCCTTGGTTTAGTTTATAAGGAATTCTAGTTGCATTTCCATTCACTGCAGTTGCTTTTCATAAAGTGAAATTTCTTAATATAGACCTTGAAGTTGAGTTGAATGGCCTTGAATTATAATTTTTAAGTTTAGTATTCTGCTCAAAGACAATACTTCCATCTGGCTCCTTTGGACAGAGGGATGGAGCACTGACTGTTACCTTGATGACCCGAGTTCATTTAGCAGCTCAGACATTGGAAAAACTGGATAATGGAGGGGGTTTGCGTGGCCTACACTGGCTGTCCCATCCTGTGGGGTGGGGGGACAATGGAGAAGCACATACATGGACAGACTTCTGCAGTTCATCTCTGGTGGATACTGTTGATGTACATCGTGAGTTGTTTACAAATGGGGTGGGGTTTGGCTGAGTCACATGACAAGGTGTGTACAATATTCTGTGAGCCTATTACATATCAGACCCTTAGACAGTACATGTGTTTGTAGGTGTGTCTGTCTGTATGTATGTATAGGAGAGGGCTGGGTAGTCCTTAAATGAAAAACACTCCCATGGCAGCATTGTAATGCTGCCTCCGAATGCCTAAGTCTCCTCACTGACCACAGACAAGGATGGGATTAACTAGGGGCAATAAAGTCAGGTTCATTAGGCCCAGTGATTGAGGACAGGCACTAGGACTAGCTGGTCATCAACTGTGAAGAATTCAGAAATATTGGGGGGAAAAAGAACACTACTTCCAAAATCAAGCAAACTTGCCAAGATGCCTGCATTCAGTAGTTCATGTGAATTCTTAGGATGAACCATAGGAATGTGGCATCTGAAAGGCTTTACTGTATTTGATGCAAGATTTTGTAAAAAAAATAAATAAATATTTTTTTTTTTATCTTATGCATTTGTTACCCATGTAAGTGCACTTGACACAAATCTGGCAGTTAACACAGGGGGTTAAGTTTTGCAGTTGGCATAGGGATTTAAGGCTATTGAACAAGTCCTAATTGAAATCCCCAAAGATTTCCCAGCAGGAATTTATGGTCTACATCCTTGATTTACCATTATGTGTAAAGTGTGCCTCACTACCAACCATCAAATTAACAGACATTCCAAGGTAAAATCCACATTTAACAATACGCTGAAGGTTGGATTCAGCAATGGTTGCAGTCTATTTTTGAAAACTAAGCTGTATAGAAGCTTTCTCCATACCCAGGTTACAATAAGCTTCACAAACTGCAGTTTTTTAACCTGTTACCATGCCACCTCCATGTTACCTCATGAACATGACCTCTTCTTCAATAAAGTTATAAACCTCTACTCAGTGGAAAATGATTTTCTGTTAAGGGATTTTAAATTTATCTCCATTAACTTGGAGAACTATGTGTCATCCTGTAATTGGGCAGGAATAGTAGTGGACTTCATTACCAACTTTAATGATCTCAAACAAATTAAAACAAATGTCAACAAGGAGAAATAGTATTAGATATTCCTTTTATAAACACCTCTGCAAATGTTACCCCACCTCTTTTTCACAGTTTCACGAAATATGAACAAAATGTATATGTTCTTATGGTTAATTTGCATACTTCTCAAAAGTCTGTGTCAGTCATGGTTTACATTATTCTGTATGGTCAAGTGCCTTGCTTGCCAGGATCTTTTTGATGTTTTCTGTTCCTGTAGGTTTTCCTATGTGACCTTTTTAATTGTTGTGTTCATATTTGGAAAACTGTACAGTCACCCTAATGTTGTAGACATAAGGCTTTGTTAGAAGCTGAGTGTTTTCATAAATGAGCTACACTGTAAGTTATATTGGACTGGTAAGTGCATAAAAAGGGTGAAAACTGTCATGTGTGATTTGACTTTCTTGTCCTTAAAGTATTAATAAAGACTTATAAAAATTAAGAATTCAGTGGACATTCAAATCTGTTTAGCTGAAACACTTATGTGTTTAATGGGTCATTTGCATATTCCAGTAATCCTCTCGTAAAGATGTTTAAAGTATTACACATAGAGGTTTGTGGCTTGTCAGGGTCTTTTTCATATTTTTGCCTAAGAGATTTTTCCTTTGTGACTTTTTTTAATTATTGTTTTGTTTTATCTAAAAAGAAACCAGTAAAATGAGTGAAAGAAGAAAATTAAATTAGGTAAAACTTGCAAGCAAGATGGGTAACCATAATAAGGCCTTTTATTACCACATCTATAAAATGAAAGGGTTATAATAAACAGGATTGTAGTATATTAGAAAAAACATTGTATCACCATAAAACAGTCAATTAATGTATTGTACTTGTACCATATAGATTTGGAGCAAATTTCAATCTACAAGAGGAATGCCTTCTGCTCTTCTTTCATGCACCACAATTTGAAATTAGTTACAAAATGATGACCACTGCCCTTAGTAAAGTTAGAAATAGCTGTCCCACATAATCAGTTGACATACCAAGAAGCCTAATTTACAAATTGAAAAATAGTCTAGTACACCCATTTATTTATGTTCTTACTAGAGCATTAAAACCGTCTAAGTCCCTGTTGTCTGGAATTAGGCTAGTGAGGTCCCATTCTATAAAGGAGGTCTTTCCATCAACCATAGTAATAATAAACTAATCACCATCACAAGCATATTGCGCAAGGTGGTGAAAGGCATTATTTATATTTAGCCAGAAGCCACAGAATGAGTAAGACACTCATTACTTCAATTTTCCCTATATATAGTTCTTGTAGTCTAAAACTCTCCCATGCTTGACCATGAGCCTTGTTTTTAACAAGCCTGTCAGCAAATGTACATTTCAGATTCCTGCACCTCACTTTGCATGCTTACAGTCGGCGTGTGCAATCAAACTGGCAATACTGGAGAACATGAAAATGGTAGATGTCCCTGTGCTGATCTGACTGCTGCCCAGTTATGCAGTCTCCATATAATTTTTATTGGCATTTCTGAAGCACACGCCCATTTCTACAGACAGGTCAGTGACCATTAATGTTGCCTGGGTGAGAAGGGGAACATGCAAACCCTGCCAACCGAATCATGTTTTGGAATAATTCCTGCTGCTATGTGCTGCTAGAGGTGGAGATATGTTTTTCAATGCCATTGCAGCAAAAAGCTAACAACTGTACAGAGTTGAAGATGGGGGAACTCATTGTTGGAAAGAAGAGTTAGTTACAGAATGCCCCAGCTAAGTGACAAGACCCCCCCCCCCTCAAAAAAGCAAAAAAGTAGCAAAGGGCAGTCTTAAAGCTTATACTCATATGTCTCAACCTTTAAAGAGGCCAGTGGGGAAAACAAATCCTAGTAACGTGCGACAAACAGTCATAATGCGGAACACCTTATTTTTCCACTGAGTGAAAATGGATCATTGCCATGGAGCCTGGTTGAACATTTGTAAAATAAGACAGACTTGTGAGTTATATCCAAAACTTTTATTTAATAATCTGCAAAACCATAACTACCACATAGGTAAAGGAAACAGCACTTCTGTACAAAATCAAAACTAAAATGACATGCTCATTGATACCACTTGCTAAATTTACATTTTCTAAAAGGTTACCTATTACAACCGCAAAACCGCAGTTACGCGAATACGGAAACGTCGACACATATTGAGTGAACCGCGGAAACACAGAATGTCCTGATGCATGAAATTCTAAATGTCGAATCGTCATAGTTGGCCCTTCTCCAGTACAGCTCCTTAACGTAGTTGTGCAACAGTTACGGACCTTAGGGTTAGGGTGCGGGTTAACGTAAGTGCATACATAGTAATATATGTAAGCTTTAGTTTAGGGTTAGAAGTAGGGTTTTGTTAAGTGTATGTATGTGGATTATTTATTTTGTTTGGTTAGGTAGTACGTAGTGGGTGGTGAGGTTGGCCAACTATGCCAATTCGAAACTTTGAATTTCGCTGTTCAGGACGTTCGGTGTTTTCACAGTTCGCTCAATATGTGTCGACGTTTCCGTATTCACGTATGTGAGGTTTCACGGTTATAATATAGACCCTTTATAAACAGATGTGTTACATATACAACCAGTTCTGTGTATACACTAAAGTGCATGAACAAACAGCATCCTATTGTACTTTAGATGCATCAGATGCACACTTATTGTTTGCTGCAACATAAAAAGCTGTACTGTTTAAATTCTACAACTGTGCCAGCAATATCCTCCTCATAGCTATTCATGTACTGTTTGACCTCATAGCCAACATGCAGCTCACTGTTTGACAGAATAGAGGTACTGTCAGTCAACACCTAAACATCACTGTGTTTGAGAAGTCGGACAGTAGCTGCATGTTTCAGCAGTCTCCCATCATACTGTTTATAGGAGGAGTTTATAAATAGTGGCACGCAGTGTCAGTAGCTGACTTTTTCAGCTGTGATGCTGGATGTTGAATTGCATTAAAGGTTCCAGTGCATACATGAGAAACATAAAAGTCATACACAGTTCATGACTCTGCAGGTGGTCAGAAATTATGTTAGTTTTGGCAGACAGTGGCTCGGCAGGCAAAAAAAATATGAATTTAGGGCTGGCCACATGTCCAGGGTTCTGCTAATCACATTCCCAAGACTCAGCCAACTAGTAGGTGCATGTCTCATAATCTTGAAGGGATCAATGTCTGTGTGTAAAACACATTTTTGCAGTTATTGTTGTCTTTGTGCACTGGAACTTAAATGACAGTACATATCTGATATAAGTTCTTCAACTGGTGAATGTCGTGCTTTTACACCAGCCTTGTTACATAGATCTGCCAAGTGGCACAGACACCCCATGTTAATAATGGTGGGCTTTACCTCCATTAGTCTAGATAGCACAGAACTGTGTTTTCTAATCACGGAGACAGCTTTGTCCAAAGAAAAACCCAAAATGTTGAAAACTGGAATGTTAAATTTTGTCAGAGTGGACATTAAAGCATCAGACAATGCTTGCCCAGTTCCTGACATATATTATGGGCTGTGAAGGAACTGTATTATATTTTTGTCTGCCTTTTCATCAAGGCAACTGGCAAGGATCACCAAAAGTTTATCACCCATGTCTATGCTTTGGCCCGGATACACACAGAATGGAGATTTCTAATAATTGGCAGAAACTTCATTCTGGTAATGAGGATCCAGAACATCCCATGCAGTACATGCTGCCTTCATTGCCCCACATTTCATTTTCCTGAGAGCATCTTGATCCTCTCCACAATTCATTAATTTCAAGATGTGTTCTGTTACTGCAAATGAAAAGTTGTATTTTGCAAGGAGTGGTGAAAAAACAGCTTCTGCCTCAACAACCTTTGTACTTGCTAAACTCTGAGGTACAAAGAAGTCTGCCATAGTCCTAGCTGTATGCCTATAATTCAGTCTGTTTCTCACTGTTGGCATGTTGCTTCAGATCATGTTGTCTCATCCACCATGACTGAGAAATCTGTCCGACAGATCTTGCAGATAGCTTATAATACTTCACGTCTACTCACAGAAAACCAGTCAAAGGCACTTGTCAACTTGACTGAATATTATGCATCTCCTCCTCTTCTTTGGAGTGCTATCTGTTTCCATATCCTGGTCCTTATTGTGATCTGGGCAGTATAAACTGTTATGGGACAAGACCAGCTTATTAAAACGTATATTAATTTCAGTTTATTAATGATGCTATAATATAATTGTTAAAAAGAAAATATAATTTGTATGCAGATCTGGGAAAAATACAGCTTCATAACATTGCTGTCTTTTTAACTGCATTCTTTTAGTATGTAATAAGAGAGAATAGTATGTGTTGCAGTTACTACAAAAGGAATTTGTTAGCCTGACTCCTTCAGGCTAGGAGTGCGTTGTTGCTCGGGCAGGTTTGAAACATCCAAGGTCAGAAACAAGACCCCTGGGAAGCAGGTGAATCATGTATAGGAAGGTGTTCACGTGAAGTCTGAGGTGAAAATCATGAAGGATGTATGTTCATTTGCAAAGTTTTCTATAGGACACAGTCATTGTAACGTAATGAAAGTGCATGAACAGGTTTGATAAGAAAAATGTATAAAAGAATGTGGTTGGTCTCTGTACAGAGAGACTATTTTGACATCTACTATAAAGACGGTCTCCCAGCGCTGTATGAATAACATTTTTGTTTGCACATCCTGAAGTGTTGTTCCTGACTAAAGTCATATAAAGTAAATTCTTAATGTTACTTATTTATAGGTTCATAGGTTCATAGGTTTATACTAGGCTATCTGCCCTAAGGCATTTATAAGCCTAGCCCAAAGTTTTGTGGCTTACGCCACCCCTTATATGAAAAAATACTGTGCCCATTAGTTTGTTGTGCCTCTGTCCAGCAGTGACACAGAGATGATTCCCGGGGTAAACCTACGATCTTCCATACACAGGTCAAGATTTCTCTTGAACAGAGCCAGCGAGGTGCTCTGCCTCACACGGACCGGGATTTTATTCCACAGCATAGGGAGTCTCTGAGTGATAAATCTATCCCTCCAGCACGTCCTATTTATATCCGTGCTAAGGTTTAAGTCGCTTGCTCTAGTGGTATTGTTGGATTTGGATTTTTTGAGGTGGAGCATGTCCATTAATTCCGGGTTGGACATGGCCTTGCATGTCAGGCACATGTCACCTCTGAGCAGACAGTATGCGACTGAATAGAGCTGGAGTTTCTTCAATCTGGCAGCATATGACAGATTTTGGAGTCCCTTTATCCTTTTGGTGAGGAACTTTTGGGGTCTCTCCAATTGCTGCAGATGTCGGGTGAGATACATCCCGAATGGGGCATTGTACTCGATCATTGGTCTGATAAGTGAAGAGTACAGAGGAACAATGACCTCACTAGATCTGGATGTGAATCCCTTCATGATCAGGTGGGCAATGTAGAAGGTCTTTCTAACCACTTTAGCAACGTGAGTGTCAAAAGCAAGGCCACTGTCAACCTGGGTCCCCAGGTCCCTGATAACCTCTTCTGTGCTTAGTGGATTTCCACCTATATGGTAGCTTGGGGTTACCTTGTTTTTCCCGAAGGGTATGACTATACATTTTTTGGCGTTTAACTTCAGGCCATGGCTCTGGCACCAGTTATCTGTTTCCGTGAGTCCCTTCTGAAGGATATCCGTGTCCGATGCACTTTCCACTATGGCGCCCAGTTTGCAGTCGTCTGCAAACTTTGTCAGCCAAAGTCCTCCCATGTTGGCCTGTACTTCTGAGAAGTAGATGCCGAACAATAGGGGGCCAAGGACCGAGCCCTGAGGGACACCACTTGTGACTGGCTTGGAGTCTGACATAGTGCCAGCAACTCTAACCCTGTGGGTTCTGTCCTTAAGCCAGTTTGCAACCCATCTTGTGACATATGGGTTTACATTTAAGCTGGTAAGTTTTTCTACAATACCCGAGTGGGGTATTGTGTCAAAAGCCTTTGCAAGGTCAA
Organism: Protopterus annectens; assembly: GCF_019279795.1. Classification (NCBI taxonomy): domain Eukaryota; kingdom Metazoa; phylum Chordata; order Ceratodontiformes; family Protopteridae; genus Protopterus; species Protopterus annectens. The sequence continues at coordinate 560,525,473 of NC_056725.1, forward strand.
GGTAGGCTGTATGGACTGCCTTTCCCTCATCAATGGCCTTGGTGACTGTTTCGAAGAAGTCGACCAAGTTCAAAAGGCATGATCTGCCCTTGACAAAGCCAAACTGGGTCGGGTCCAATGTCTGCAAGTCCCCTATATCTTTGTTTATGAGCTCCATTATGATCCTCTCCATAGCTTTGCAGACTAGACTTGTTAAGCTTATGGGGTGGTAATTACCAGGGTCCGTAGAGGCACCACCTTTGTGGAGTGGGACCACAGTTGCCGTACGCCACTCCTTGGGTACATATCCTGTGGTAAGGCTGAGATTAAACAGTTGCCTTATGTGCGGGTTTAATTCCTCATTTAGCTCGTGTAGCACACAGCCGGGGACACCATCCGGTCCCATTGATGCTGTGTTTTTAGCTTTAGAGAGAGCAGCTTTCACCTGCACATTTGAGATGTCTGGGAGGCTACACTCTGCTGGGATAGTTATCTCTCCTTTAGGGGGGGAGAGGGGGGTGAAGTTTGCACTGAACCTGTCTGCCAGTATGTTGGCAATGTCTGTGGGTTCAGTGATTTTGTATCATTTTGGACTAATTCTGAGCATATCTGGGAGTTTCCACCCAGGTTCCTAACATAACTGAAAAAGGCCTTATGATTGTCCTTTGAATCCATGGCAATTTTTCTCTCAAAATTGGCCTTAGTTGATTTTATGAGTGCTCGTATTTTTTACTAATAATGATCAGGGGTGACTTCCCTTTTATGGATTTTGTTCTATCATGTAATAGCTTTCTCCTCTTATTGTAAAGTTTGTTAATGGCTGGGGTCCACCATACTGGACATTTGCCCTTTGTGGAAAGAGTCTTGGTTTTATTTGGGATTGCCTGATCCATGCAGTCCTGGAGGTGTTCATAGAAGGCATTTGTAAGGGCTTCCGCAGCTTGGGTTGTGGTTTCCACTGGCTCAGGGGCCTTGAAGGATACCACACCAGTCTTGAGTAGTGTGAAGTTTGCTTTAGAGAAGTTCTTCACTGTGGTCTTTTTTGTTTGGGGTGGGGGCGGGATGTGGATTTCCAGTGAGATTAGTTTATGACCAGATCTCACCAATGAGGGATATACTTCCGGTGTGGAGCATTTTGTCCCCATGTTTGTGATAATGAGATCTAGTATATTTTCTCCTCTCGTGGGAACAGTGACTAGCTGTTCCATGGCATTTGAATTTATGAACTCCAGGAACCGTTGGGCTAGAAAGTTAGGGCTTGAGTAATGTTCCCAGTCTATATTCGGGTAGTTGAAGTCACCCAATATGATGGTGTTTGGAGATACATTTATACCCTCCAGTGTCTTCAGGAAGGCTGTGTGGGGTTCCTGAGTTTGAGAGGGTGGCCTGTAGCATGCTACAATTTGTAGAGCAGTCTTGCCTATGGTTAGTTGCACCTGGATGGTTTCCGAAGCTTCGTGCGTTGCCACCAACCTGGAGGTGTGGGTATCCTTTATGAATATGGATGCACCCCCTCCTTTTGTGGTGTGGTCCGGGTTTTGGGGCCGGAACGCATGATATGAGGTAAAACCTAATAGTGCCGGGGTGCTCTCAGGAGCCTTGAACCAGGTTTCAGTTACAGCACAGACATCGATGTTATCCATACTGAGAAGGGCCTTGAGTGCGTGCATTTTGAGATTTAGACTTCTGGCATTGAGCAGCATTACCCTCAGTTTCTTCCCATTTTTGTTTTCTAGGGTGGTAGGTTTAGAATTTGAGCCTTGCCTAGAAAAGGCACTATGGGGGTGGCAAGAGCCTTAGCCAATATCCGGAATCCCAGGGGTGACAGGCGCAAGCCGTCCCTTGCAAAGCAGCGTGGCCTGTCAAGCATGTCATCCCAGGCAGACAGACACTGGATCCCGTTAGAATGACACCAGACATTAAGCCAACTGTTAAAGCTGATCATCTTGTCTCTATATTGTGGCATCATTCTTGGTGAAGGAAGGATACTGCTCAGGGTCAGGGTCATACCTGCCTGGGCTACATAATCAGAGAGCTCCTCTATGTCTCTTTTCATGTAGTCCAGGGAGGTACGTCTCAGGTCGTTCACACCAGCATGGACAATGACTGTGTCATATTTGTACTTGCCGTGGAGTGACCCGAGTGCTTGTGTTATGTGGCGGATTCTAGTGCCCGATAGGCAGCTTACTGTGACCCTCTCCTTGTTCAGCCTGGTGAGTGGGACGTTAGTGTGTCTGACTATGGAGTCATCTATGACAAGTATGTTTGGTGTTGTATTTGGCCTTAAGGGCTGTGACTGCTTTGCACACTGATTTTGTGGTTTATGTGTTGCTTGTGGGGTGTATTGAGGTAGCAGTTGTTTGGGTGTCTGCTTTGGAGGCCTCTGCTGTTTAGGTAAATTTTTACTCAGAGCCTCCGAGTATGTCTTTGTGTGTTTATGTGTTTGATTCAGTGGTGTGGTAGCATTATGTGAGGCTGGTTTTGTGGTGTGTGTAGTTGCCTTCTCCTCCTGTTTGGTCTTGCCAGTCCTGAGTTGAGAGAGCTCAGCTTCCAGTTTGCCTAAATAGCTGCATCTCTCGCAAGTATTTTTGTTATGTGGGAGGAGGAGAGGGTTGTCTGTGTACATGAGGCAGTTATAACATTGCCTCAAGATTCCCAGATTCACCAGCTGGACCGGAGAGGAGACTGACAACTGACCTTTGGACATGCTAGAATAATATTGGGAATTCCTTAATAATTGAAAACAAGGGCCAGTGGGGAGTGAGGGTGTAGTGCTTTTAATTTTTAGTGCTGACTTATATAATTGCTTTAGTGAGCAAGTGCCAGGTAACTTGAGTGCAATGTGTTACAAGTAACTAAATGCAAAAATGACAAACAGTAACTTTCTTTCAAGTGAAACAAGGAAATAAGTACAGTAAGCAATGCAGATATCACTAGTGATCCACAGAAGCGCTGAGAAGCCGCGTATTAGGTGGAATTAGCGTTCCAGGGAAATAAAAAGCAAACAAACAACAAGCATATAAACAAAGCTAGATTCAGCAGGCCTGGATCTAGTCTATGCTACAGCAAACAAGGTGTACCAATTTCAGTAAGATACAGTTCAAATATTCAGGCACTATAAACCTTTAACCAGAAATTCCCAGCTCAGAAGGGCTGAGTCCAGCCTCTTCTCCCACAAGAGTGCAGACCACGAACCTTCTTAATATAAAATAACTGGCCTGAAGCCAAAGTGCTTAAACCAGAACCAATACATTTATTTATGACTTATTATGATAAACTTATTTATGACTATAACAATTTGGTGCCGTGACTTGGATCAGAACTTTGGTATTGCTGCAGGGCAGTTCTGCCCATCACAGATTTTCTGTGAATTCCACACTGCTTTGTGTATAATAGTCAGAGACTCATATGTGCAGCTATTCAGGGTGCACAAACATACTAGCCTTGGCAGGGAAATTGTTTTGTAAGGGGAATGGGTTGCTTTGTGTTTTTCCTTCTTTCTTTCTTTTTTAGACAATTTTAGCAAAATGTAAGTGCATGACTGTGTTTTTGTTTGACTGAGTGGTTGTAAGGTATACAAGTAATAGTGGGAGGACCCCACAGTAAATGAGTATAGTAAATGTATGTGCACATGCAATAAAGGACAAATTAACACAAGGAGGCGATACCCTCAGGATTAAAAGGTAAGGAGTATGCGAAATGTTTTTATTCTGTCAATGTATGAATGCATGAGAGAAAGAAAAGAAAAATTAAAAGCTAAAGATAAAGTTAAAGCAAGTTCATGAGCCCACTACATGATTGGGATATAGACTGTAAAGTTAAAACAAGTTAATGAGCCCACCGCATGATTGGGACGTAGAATGTAAAGTTAAAACAAGTTCATGAGCCCACCACATGATTGGGACATACACTATACAACAAGTTCATGAGCCCATAGCATGATTGGGACATAGACTATATACTGTTAAAACAAATTCATGAGCCTACTGCATGATAGGACTTGGAGGTATGTGTTGTTAAAATAAATTCATATGCTGAAAGCACGCTGGGACTTAGTGTGATTGTGTGAAAGTACCCTCAGAAGGATCGAAAGAGTGCTCAGTTCTGGACACAGTACCTATCAGCCCCGTTATCCCAACCACAATGCTGGAGCTGTAACTTTTGAGCCCGCGGAGGGACAAAAGCAAGAGGGTGCTGTGGGGAAAGGCTGATCAAAACCTCTCCTCTGTTGCTGCATGCCGACAGACTTCCTACCCTTCCCTCTTTGTATGGTGTGTGGATTACTACAGTTATTTTCTGTCTTCGGAACTGCCAGGATCCAGGAGTTGTAATGTAAGCCTAACATTTTTGTTATTACTGATTTATAAAATAAGAAAATGGGAGCAAAGATAAGCGAACAAGATCAAACCCCGGAAAAGGGAACAGCTGCATATTGTATGTATTTTAATTATGGGAAGGAAAGTTGAAAATATCTGCATGACTGGTTTCAGCTTACTAAGAATTGTGCTGGTGGGGTATTTCCAATAAATGGAACTTATGATCAGACTAAATTGCTGATATTGAAAGGTATTTTGGAAGAAAAGTAAAGTAAGTGGGGAATAAATGACAGCATTTTATTTTTGGTACAGTGAAGCACTTAAAAGGGAAAAGGAGTCAGCATTAAGAGGGTTACAGGATGTTAATAAAAAATGTTGCAACAAGTAAAAGAGGTTAAAAAGGCAGTACAGACCAATAAAAAGGGATCCCTTTATCCTGTTTTAGCAGGTTTGGAACAAACTGAGGACAGACAAAAAGCAGAAACTTTTAAAGAGGATAATAATCCTGCAGTAGCTACTGCACCCCACCCCCATATATACTGGTATGGGTGGCTCCTGTACAGGATTTTGCTGTTTCTCAGACTTCTGCATTTTTGAACATGAAGTCAGCATGGTACTGTTACATCTGAACTTAGTTCCCCTGTTCAACTCTCACCTCTAGAATTGGCATCTGCAGTTAAAAAGTTTTTTTTTTTCTTTCTTCTTCCTATCATTCTCAACAAGCTTCTACCTTTCCAACAGGAGCACTAGTGTTTGACACTCCTGTGGCTCATGACAGGCACTCACATGATAGGGTATGACAAGAGGCTATTGCCTCTGCAGAAGATTTTTTTTGGCACCTTTAAAAAAATGGGGGCCTAATGCTGATTTGCATACTATGTCTAAATGTTTTCTAACTGAAAGAAGAAAAATCATCTATACAGGTTGAAATTAAAAAAAAAGCTATTACAACCCTACTTTGACAGATTTAAACCAGGTGCTTTGGGAAGTTACTTCAAATGAAATAAGAACACAGTTACTTAAACAGGCTAAAATAAATTTCACTCCCACAGGAAATGCACTAATAGATAAAGGATAGCATTGTTAAATTACAAAAGTGTATCAGGCATGTAGGCAAAATAAAGAAAATGCCCCCTGCAGATTATTTGAGTCATCTTAAAGCAGTGTTTGCTAAACATTTAGAAATACCAGATCCAAATGAACAAACTAAACCAGCTATTGCAGCTGCCTTTGTGCAGGGTTTGCAAATCCTGTACAAAATAAAATGAAGCAAGTGCTTATAGACTGACAGGCTAAAGTCCATACTAAGTGCTGCAAATCACTGTACTGACTATGGCAGGGCACTAAAACAAAAATAAATCCTAATCCCTTTTCTGCCAGTGAAAAAAAAAAAAGACCCTTTGTTAAAGTAAAATAAATGCAAGGCTAATTCTATTCTTGGTAAAACTGGCAACACTAGCTCTGTGTTAAAAGTTACTTCAGACAGTTAAATATCAGTATAAAAACAAAGTCAGGTCAGTTGGTGTAACAAATGCTACTGTTACGTATCCTGTTTTAAAACCTATAACCATTTCTTTAGGTCCAGTCAAAGAAAAACATTATTTCCTTTGAATACTACTACACCAGTAAACCTGCTAGAACAAAATTTATTATGTAAGCTGGGTTGTACCATTTACTGTACACCAGAAGGGGTGTATCTAGATGTTCCAACAGAATAATGGGGGAAGTATTATAATTCTTAGCAAAAGCTAAGAAAAGCCATTTAAAGGCATATAGACAACTAAAAACTGCTGCAGCAGGTACCTGCTAACTTATGGATTAAACTTGCTAATAAAGTAGGTATATTAAAATCTGCAAAACCTGTAAAAATAAGATTGAATCTATCAAAGCCCCTCCATAAAATTCCACAGTATCCACTGAAATCAAAAGCACAACAAGGAATCAAACCTGGAATTCAGTCTCTAATACAGCAAGGAATAATAATACCAGCTAAAAGCCCTTGTAATACTCCTATTTTTCCATTAAAAAAACAGGAAAGGATACTTATAGATTTGTCCAAGACTTAAGGGCAGTAAATAATGCAGTACTACCTACTTTTCCTGTTGTTCCAAATCCAGCAAGAATACTGAGTTGCATACCACCTACAGCTAGTTACTTTTCTGTGAAAGATTAATGTTCAGCATTCTTTTCTGTACCTATTCACCCTGACAGTCAGTTTCTGTTTGCTTTCACTTATCAGGGACAGCAATATACCTGGACATGGTTGCCACAAGGATATACTGAATCTTCTTCATTATTTTCTCAAATTCTACAAAAAAATTGAAGAATGTGACATTTCCAGGTGGGTCTGTGTTAGTCTTCTTCTTCTTCTTTCGGCTTTTCCCAGTTAGGGGTTGCTACAGTGGCTCACCTTTCCGCTCATTATTAGCAGTGGAGTTTTATGGTGTTGAGTTGCCAGCCCGGCGCCCAACCTTCCACAGAAGGCACGCACATGCATGCACTCACACCTAGGGCCAATTTAGAGTGTCCACTCCACCTACAGTATGTCTTTGGGATGTGGGAGGAAACCAGAGCACCCGGAGGAAACCCAATCGACCACAGGGAGGACGTGCAGACTCCACACTGAAGGCAACCCAGCCGAGGATCAAACTGGAGAACCTACAATATGTAAATGATTTACTGATGGCACCAAATTCCTTTCAGCAATGTTAACAGGATACCTTGCATCTTATGGCTATCCTTGCAGGAAAAGGACACAAAGTGTCAACAAAAAAATTTCAGCTGTGGTTATCTCAGGTATGTTATCTTGGTCATTTAGTATCTCAGAGTAGGATCTTACAGTAGCTATTCATCACTCTGAATCATCTTTATTACTTAAAATGAAACTCATCCCTTCTTGACTGCATGTCTAACTAGACATGAACTTGCACTTCTTTCTGATCCATCTGTTTCTCTGATCCGCTGTCCTGTTCTAAATCCTGCATCTCTGTTGCCTACTGCTGAGGATGGTGAAGAGCATGATTGTGTGTGTGTAACTAACTATTTGCTTTCTCCTAGGGAGGACTAAAGGACACTCCTATATCCAATGCTGACATGCATGTTTGTGGATGGTTCCTGTGGAAGAGATCAAACAGGAAAGTTGATATTGGGAATAGCATTCTGCACTGGGAGAACAATATTGTTGCAACAAAGATTAGAGGGTGTTCATTCTGCTCAAATAGCTGAGCTGGTGGCTTTGCAGAAAGCCTGTGAGTAAGCCAAAGACAAGGTAGACAATATTTTTACAGACAACCGTTATTCTTTTGGGGTGGTACATGATTTTGGGCAACTTTGGAGAGAAAGAGTGGGTTTTTGACCTCTTCGGGAAATCAAATTAAAAATTCAGGGTACATAAAATCACTGTTAGATGCACTTTTGTTACCTAAAAAGCTGTCTGTAATCAAATGTTGTCCATATCAAAAGGGACAGAATGTTGTTACTAAAGGTAATAATTTGGCAGATCAAGCTGCTAAACAAGCAGTAGTAAATTGTTGTAAACATCTTTGTATGTTAACAGTAACAAACTGCAACAGTAATGATGTGTTTGATTTTGAAAGGTTGTCAGCCTTTCAAGCTGAAGCATCATAGGGAGAAGTTCTGAGGTGGCTCAAGGATGGATGTAAAAAAATCCTCTGACGGCATATGGCGATATCTGGACGGCCGGCTGGTGGTGCCTGTCTCTTTGCTACCTTACCTGGTAAGGGCATATCATCTGCCAGCACATAAAGGTAAGACAGCTTTATTTAATCAAATTACCTGAAGTTGATATGCCCCTCATGTCTCCTCTTTGATACTTCAGTATGTACAAAATTGTAGTATTTGTTTGGAATATAACATAAACAAACATGCCAACAGCAAATCTGCATGTTTACTTCCACCCGGGGGACCTTTTGTTAATATACAGCTGGATTTCATCCAGATGCCTAAGACTAATAATTTACAATTTATTTTGTTGGTAGTGTGAAGAAGATTCAGTATATCCTTGTGTTCTCAGCATGGGAGGAAGCTTACTCATGTCCCAAAGCTGATGCAGTCACAGTTATTAAAAAAATGTTATCTGATTATATACCAAAATTTGGTATACCCAGTATTGTTAACAGTGAACAGAGAACTCATTTTAATAATAATCCATTTAAAGAGTTATGTAAAGCTTTTAATAGTAAGTTGAGTCTTTTCTGTCCCAACCATCCCCAGTCATCTGGATTAGTGGAAAGGGTAAACAGGACCCTTAAAAATAAAATTTTGAAGATTTGTGCTGAAACCCACTTAAAGTGGCCCAAAGCCCTTCCCTTACATTAATGAGTATGAGGGCCTCACTGAATGCCACCAGGAAATTGAGTCCATATGAGATATTAATGGGAAGACCCATGGCCCTTCCAGATACCCCTCCAGTGGGAAATGCTGATGTAACTTTGTCAGTTGATGCTATGATTTCTTATTGTAGGAAACTCATTAATATCTTGCAGCAATATCCTTGAACAGTAAGAGCAGCATTACCAAAGCATCCTGACCAACCCTGTCATCAACTACAACTGGGTGATTGGGTTATGTGAAAAATTTTCAGAGGAAAAATTGCCTGAGCCCGAGGTGGAAGGGGCCTTTTCAGGTCTTGCTTACCACTTTGACTGCAGTTCGCTGTGCAGGACTACCAACATGGCTCCATTCATCTCATTGCAAGAAGACCTGGTGTAAGGGGTCTCCAGATGAATCATCACAGCCCAACAGAGGGAGATCGAGGTGCAACAGATAACTCATCTGCCCAGTGAGAAGATCAACTTCAGTTGCAGTCCACGATGAATCCAGTGGCAACAGGTACCTTTGCTTTGTTTCTGCTGCTGGTCCCTTCTATAAACTGGTTGAGAGAAAGCAGTTTCTTGCTGGTCCTTCAGCAATATGCCAAAAATCTAAACAAAACAAACTGCTGGATATGTTTGCATATACTTCATCATTCTAAGGCAGGAATTCTTATGATTCCCATCCCTGCATCACAGGTGTCTTTCAAAAGGACCTTAATGACATCAGCTTAACCTGGCATAATGTAACTACTTTTTCAAAGGTTGTGTCTCTTCAACTTGCAACCACACATCATGGAGACACATGTTATGCCAGAAATGGGACTGTACCAGTAGGAAAAAGCAAATGTAATGACACCAGGCATAAAAGTGTGTTAGACTCTTTGCACTTAAAAAGTTATGAGTGGGGGCATGGCATAGGCATGATAAGTGACCATTACTACACCTGTGGGATCATGCTTACCCATGGTTGTCTACAAAATGGACTCGATGTTGCTTTGTAGGCTATATTACTCCTGCTATTCAACATTTTGAACACCCACTAGCAGGTAGACAGAAATAATTGAGCAATCCACTAGGAAGAACAAGTATTTTAATCCTGGGTATGGAGCGCAAAGGACAGTGCTTGAAATCACCATGCTTGTCCAAATTCTACAGTAGGTGGCCAACAAAACTTCACATCACATCAAAATGGCAAGACTGAAATGTGAACTGTGGTGTTACAGATTCAAATGGCACTTGATATAATGCTTGCTGCAAAAGGGGGGGTCATGTGCCCTCATAGGGAGTCATTGCTGTTCATATATTAGTGACTATCATGATGAACAGGAAAAATGGGGGGGACCGGGGATCATCTACGCTTCCGGCTGGGAGACAATCATTACCAATTTTGAGCCCTGCCCTTTGGCCTCACTACAGTCCCCAGAGTGTTCACCAAATGCATGGCAGTGGTCACGGCTCACCTGCGGCATTTAGGATTCCAGATGTTTCCGTACCTAGACGATTGGCTCCTTACCGCCACCACCAGGAATCAACTCATTCAGGCCAGGGAGTCCACTCTGTCACTTTGCAATTAACTGGGCATTACAGTCAACTCAGAAAAATCTTCCTTGTCACCATTGCAGCATATCATTTTTATCGGAGAAGAACTGGACACCACCACCACCACACTAAGACTTCCAATAGAAAGAATTTTTCTTCTCCGTCAGCATGTCAGTGTCCTGATAGCCAAAGACAAAGCACCAGCATCAGAAGTTCTGAAATTGTTAGGTCTGATAGCAGCAGCAATTCTAACCATACCACTAGGTTGTATGCAGATGCGGATACTACAATAGTTGTTGTTCACTCAATGGTCTTACCAAGAGCTTCCCATGTCTCACATGATAATGATCACAAATTCCTGTAAAAAGGATCTTCAGTGGTGGTTAACCTCACTTCATGTTACAATAGGATGCCCATTTGTGCTACCCCCTCCAGCGGCTGCAGTGACCATGGACACTTCCCTGATAGGGTGTGGGGCATTTTCAGGGAAAGATAGCCCAAGGCATATAGACTGATCAAGAGACACATCTGCATATCAATGTACTAGAAATGAGAGCAGTACTTTTGGCATTGCAACTTTCAGGACTCTCTTCCTCTGGGTACGATTGTGATTCAGACAGACAAGTCAGTGGTCTGGTATTTGAACAAACAAGGAGGAACCAGGTCTTACCCCCTTTGTCACGAGGCTCTCAGAGTATGGCAGTGGGCTATTTCCACCCAGCACTTTCTGTTGGCAATGCACATCCCGGGGAATTCCAACGTGATAGCAGACAAGTTGAGCAGAGTAATCTTGTTACCCCACGAGTGGTCCCTCAAGATGGAAATAGCAGACAGAATATTCTCCAGGTGGGCCCAGCCTTGCTGCGACCTTTTTGCCAGTCACATGAACATGAAATGCAGAAGCTACTTTGCCCAGATTCCCCCTCCGGGAGAAGCCCCAAGAGACGCGCTCATACACGATTGGCATCTTGGTCTCCTCTATGCATTTCCACTAATCCCGTTGATACCCAAGGTTCTACAGAAAGCAAAAACCCTGGGAAGGACCATCATTCTAATAGCTCCTCATTGGCCTCATCAGATTTGGTTCCCCTTCCTTCGACTTCATCTTTTAGAGGGCACTTGGATTCTGGTCCCAGTTCCGAACCTTCTGACACACTCATCGGGGGAACTTCATCCCTCTCTGAGTCCCTGAAGCTGACAGCTTGGCTTCTCAAATTCCCATCATAGCCAGGTTCCATAACCTTTCCAATGAGACGAAGCAAACTCTCTTATCCTCTCATAAATATTCTATGAGGAAGCTATATCTTAGCAAATGGAAAAAAAAATTCTATATGGGCCTCTAAAAACAATATTGATCCTTACCAAGCCCCTATGGCCTCCATTTTAGAGTTCTTGACTATGATTTTCAATAAAGGAGCTGCAGCAGCAACAGTTCATGTTCAACTTGCTGCCATTTCTAATTTTCATCTTGGATTCAAAGGATTGAACATTGTCACACAAGTTGTCCAAAGCCTTTCTCAAAGGGATCTTTCATATCAGACCACCTGTGAAATCTCCCTATTTTCCATGGAATCTAAATGTTATGCTTTCCTGCATTATTCTTCCGCCATTTGAACCAGCTTCCTCATGTGACCTCAAATTTTTGTTATGGAAAACCATCTTTTTAGTGGCTATTACTTCTGCCCGCAGAGTGTCAGAGCTTCAGGCTTTATCCATCAAGCCTTCTTATTTCATATTCCATGCTGACAGAGTCTGACTTAGAACAAACCCCTCTTTTTTGCCCAAAGTTTGCACTGAAACTAATCTCAACCAAATTACTGATTTGCTAGTGTTCTTCCCAAGCATTCAAATAATTTAGAGTACATGCTGCACAAACTTGATGTTCACAGACAGCTCAGATTTTATTTAGATAGAACAAAAGATTTCAGGAAATCAGACTAGCTTTATATTTCATTTTCAGACTCCAGGAAGGGTAGAACAGTGGCTACAACAACTCTTTCTAAATGGTTCTCTGATTGTATCTCCTTTGCTTATTCAGCTGCTAACATGCCTTTACAGCATAAAATTAAGGCTCACTCAACCAGAGCTGTTTCTACATCCTCTGCCTTTTCTGCCAGACTTCCTATTGATAACATTTGCGCAGCAGCCACTTGGTCAAAACCTCATACTTTTATCACTCATCACAAAATTGACAGGGCCTCCTTTGCATCCACGGTCCTGAGAAATATACTTCCGTGAACCACCCGAGGCTGATGGTGCTTGGGACGCTACCCATCAGTAAAGAATGAACAGCAAGATAGAACAACTTCACATAAAGAAGTTATGTACTTACCGTAATGTCCCATGTGAGTTGTTCATCTCGCCTTCATTCTTACATCCCTCCCTCCTACCCCCTCCTGGGCTGTTAGATGACTGAGATGCTGGATCCATCCTGGTTGCTCAACCCTTCTGTACCTTCTCTTGGGAGTGAAAGAATGACATATGGTATTGTTATACACAGCAAACAAGATCCGAGGTAACTGTAGGTGTATTATGGGATAGGGACTTGGCCTCGAGCTATTTGAAGACCTCGAACTTTGCAACTGGCTGACTTGGAGCTGAGGGATGAGCTCCGAACCCATCAGTAAAGAATGAAGGCGAAATGAACAACTCACATGGAACGTTATGGTAAGTACATAACTTCTGTTTAATTTCAGTTTATTAATGATGCTATAATATGATTGTTAAAAAAGCAAATATCATTTGTATGCAGGGCTGGGAAAACTACAGCTTCATAAGCCACAGTATTGCTGTCTTTTAAACTGCATTCTTTTAGTATGCAATAAGAGAGAATAGTACATGTTGCAGTTATTACAAAAGGAATTTATAGCCTGACTCCTCCAGGCTAGGAGTGCATTGTTGCTTGGCAGGTTTGAAACATCCAAGGTCAGAAACAAGACCCCTTGGAAGCAGGTGGATCATGTATAGGAAGGTGTTCACGTGAAGTCTGAGGCGAAAATCACGAGGGATAAATACATTTGCAAAGTTTTCTATAGGACACAGTCATTGTAATGTAATAAAATTGCATAACCAGGTTTAATAAGAAAAATGTATAAAGAAATGTCCTTGGTTTCTGTTCAGCAAGACTATTTTGACATCTGCTATGAAGACTGTCTCCCAACGCTGTAAGAATAACATTTTTGTTTGCACATCCCTGAAGTGTTGTTCCTGACTAAAGGCATATAAGATAAATTCTTAATGTTATTTATTTATGACTATAACAGTACCTATCAGGTTTGTAAAACAATGATGTTACTAAACAAAGACAAAGAAATTGGACTATCCTGCAGAAAGAAAGAGTGGCAGAACATTCTCCTCAAAATCAAAGAAATGGGGCAATGGGCCCATAACCTACCCACATCACTGGACATTTGCTGCCTCTGAACCATCTCCTCCTGCTTGCCTGTAATTCCTTTTGCTCAATATAAAGGCCTGCATGATCAGATTACGTGTACTCCTGCTTGCTGAAGGTGTGTCACTCCTTTGCTTCCACGATGATGCTTGCAGTCCTCCGGTGTTCACTTGATAACCTAAACAGTGTTGCAGAAGAGAGAGTGACTTTCATTGCAAAGGAGACATTTGCAGTTTGCTCAAAACATCCTTGTTACTACCTGCACTTCACGCCTCTATCACCACTTCAGGTGTGTTCTAGACTGCCCTACACACTGGCCTGTACCTGGCAAAAGTGCCTAGATTAGAGTCTAAAAGTTAACACAAGCTATGGCTTTCAGTACCTTTACAGCAAATGTGACATTAAAAGACATAACATGAGAATGTCGACATAAATGTGAACATACATGAAACGTTTGTCAGGACTGACTTAGAAAGGTTGTTACCAAAGAATGCAAGACTTCACATCTTTAAGCAAGGTGAATGTACCATATCCCAACAAGGGACATTTATTGAACAAGAAATCCTAATATCCTACTTTAAAATCTAAATATCACACTTTACCTGCAACAAAAAGATCCATTATAAAGACTATACAGGTAGCTAGTAAGGCCGCAGTGATAACTAGTATGAATGTGCTTTGTTTCCAATTTTGGAAAAACTACTGCAAAATAATGCCACTGTGTAATAAAGTATAAAACATTGAAAAGATTACATTGATACCTCACATCTGAAAAGCCCATAGCTCATATAATAGATCAGTAAATATTACAGGTTTTGCATCGAGATACATTAGGCTAACCAATACTCAGCATGAGGCATTGCTAACTGAGATGTAGCTATTGAATGCATCTTACAGCAACCTACATTTCATGGTCATTAAATTAATAGTTGTGACAAGACTAATGCATTTGAAGTCTTAGTAACAGGTTTGCTTCAACTTACATTTTCTTTACAAAAGTGCATGAAGCTACAAATGTCTCCCCTTATTGAAAAGCCCATAATTCATGTACAAATTTAAGAGGGAACCACTGTTTGGCAAAACTGATACTGCAGCACAGTTTCTAACTGCACTGTAATTCCCCTTAAACAGTGACTGGAATATGAGTATCAACCTAGGAATGCTACACAATAAGCATGGCACTCAAGTGACATTACTGATCAGTACTCATCTTAAAGGAAACTGCATTGAGCTCAAAGTTAAAACCACAATCCACAACATTTACTTGAGCAGATAATTCACATTCAGACTACCCAGGTAATGAAATGTCAATAAATAAAAATTTGCAGAAACCATTGATTAGCCATTTTGTGTTGAGTATATTGCAGTTGAACAGTATTCAACTACAATTAAAATAAAAAAATATGCTCTTTAGCACCAGCTTTTCTAACCCCCTCCACATCTTCTGCCAGTAATTAAGGATAAATCAGAGCAGAATGAGGGAGAAATCCAGAATTAATCAAGGACACAAAATATCACTAGTATTAACTTGAGACATTGACAGAATGAGAATGTGAATTAATAAACCTTTTCTGAATTAGAAGTAGCCTATAACTTTGTCATTACTGAAGGACGTGAACTATCTTTTCTCCAAGAGGCACCAGCAAGCATCTGAACCAATCAGGGAGAAGTCCAGAAATAATCAGGCACAATCAGAAAACTTAAAATATCACTATTAACTAGAGACATTGACAGAATAAGAGTCTGTGAATTAATAAATATTTTCTGAAACAAGGTTATAATCCACCACCTTTTCTCTAAAAATTACCAGTTCTAGGAGGGAGTAAAAGGGACAGAGCATACACTGGAGTCAAAAGTAGGGACTAGTCAATACACAAAAAAGAATAATGCTATTAACTTGAGACATTGATGGAATAAAAGACTGAATTAATAAACATTTTCTGACACAACAAGGTATAATTCACCACCATTTCTCAAAAAATCACTAATGTTAACGGAGTAAAATACACAAACTGAATGACTGAAAAAACGGAGTTGTATATACAAAGTCTGAGATGGCTAGTTCTCGGAATATTGCCTTTTCTCTAAGGTATTGTGATCTTGGAGTTGGTTTATATAAGCGTGGAGGGTGCAGGGTTTTTGCCCCCCCCCCACATCAGGTTGCAGGGGGGCTTGACCTACTTGTAAAAAGTGTAAATGAGAAGACTGATGCGTAAGATTTGCTCTTCTACTGCAGTTTTGGTCTTCTTTTTTTTTTCAGTCTGTTGGCACTCAGAGTTACAAGTGCCAACATTTAAGTAAGGTTTAATGTCTGCACCTTGTCTTATTACAGTAGGTAACACATTCCAGGTGGAAGGGTCACACAGGAGAAATCTTTACCGTCTACATTTAAGGTGTAGTCTGGTATTTTAGTGATTAAAATTCTACTTTTTTTCAGAGCAAATGGAGGGTGGGCTTTGCATGATCGTGAAGTAACTTGCAAGAGGTGGGAAGGTATTTACTGAACAGCAGTTTGTATCTGTGAGGATAGAAAGACCAAAATATAGCTTTCACTCTCACTAAAGAAATGTGGTGGTGCTCACTTCAACTAGTAAGTGACAACAAATTAAGGCAGCTGATTTGGGGTGATTTTTAGTCTTCTTATTTTGGCTTTTGAGGTAGAGGTTAGGATGGAAAATACGTAGTATGTTTTTGGGATACAGGAAAATATGGCTTATGCCAGGACTGATTTGTGTTTACATGAAAAAAGTTATGGCCATTAAATTAAGGATATTTGGTAAATCATAATAAAAAGAAGTCTGCAAAATCCATTAACACCATGTAGATAAATGCATGGTATACTCATAAAATATGCCTAATGCCTTGTTGCAGAAACAAAGGTCATTGCAAATCTACTCTTCAAGTAAAAGGAGAGTAGAAACAAGACAGAAAAAATATTGAGTGAGTGCAATGTTTAGTGATATGCTACTATGATTTAATTTTGCTGGTGTTTTGTACTGTTGTGTACATACTTAAAATACCTGGCTTTATAACACTATAGTTTTAAATAACCCATCATTTGGATGTGGCCTGCTCTTTCTGTACATAAATATTATCTAATGGGATATTCACTCTCCAAAGTGTGTTTTTTTTAATATTTAATGGGGTGGCTGCTTCCTTTTCTGATTTATCCAGAAAAATAACCACTCCCTAATGACTTGTGGAAGGCTGCTTTCATATGATTTCCATAATTTTCAATAATTTTCTACAGTTATAAGCTACTTTCGTGATTGCATCAGAAACGTTAACTGAAGTATCGTGAATGGCTTATACTTTGTCCTCTCCTGTGTGCCATTCGGTGTAAGTACAACCAGCCCTGCCCTCTAATGGCAGTAATGTCTGGCCATTAAATGTGAATACATGGGGCAAACAACTTTTGCATCTTGAGGAGTGCATTGCCATTCTGTGAAGGACATGTACACTACATCATTACTGGCTATGGTGGTTTAAGGGCTCATTCATTATGTTATTTATGTTAGTATATTCTGGAACTTTGAGGCACTACTGAAACATAAAAGTTAGGGTAGCACTCTTTGTTTAATGAAGTACTTATACTTAACAATGGCAAGAAGTAATTAGCATGAGGTTAGTCATGAGGAGAATTATGTCAGCTAGTAATGAGGGAGTAATTATGGGCAGACACTGGTGAGGTACACTGAGTAGTGCAGAATTATTATAACAGGATTAGAGACCAAGATGGTGAATGTGGCATGATGAAATGCATAAAGGGATGCTGAATGAGATTGTGAAGGGTAATGTGTGCTAATATATATTAAGTCAATAACTTTGCTGCAGACACAGTTACTGGTGGAGGAAAAGTGCAGAGATGGTGTGGAAAGCTATCTCTTTCTCCAGAGATATGATTATAGTTAACTCATCAGATATATAATGCCCGAAATGACACACAGGTGCAACAGTGTCACATTTTTACTGCGGCCTTTTGTACAAGATTATTATTTGGCATTTTTGGGCAGACATGTTGCCAAGGCTGTCTGCGATCCAATGGGTTTTATGTAAGGTGGCTTTACATATCCCAAGCCAGAAGCCTGCATGTTTTCTGGTATGCTACTGCTGCTCTTCAGACATTTGCAAACTTTGATTACAGAGTAGATTTATCTGTGCCCCTTACTATTTTATTATTTATTGTGCTTTAATGGACACTGAATGTGCATTCTCTTATGGAATGTAGCACCCATGGAATAAGTCAAAAGAGGAGTCAGTGTATGGAGGTAGTGAGATCAAATGCAGCTGGGTAGGTCAAGAATGTGCATACATTGTGCATTTCTGGGGATGGGCTTTATGTTGTAGATCATAGGCTGCAAGAATGAACAGATTAATGCACAGGCAAAAAAAAATGAAAAACTGCAGGTCAAGGGGTCTTTTGTAATTTCTGAGCCAAAGTTCCTGGATTTTTGAAAACTGTGTTTTTCTTCCCTTTAATCAAAAACTGTTGTTTTTTCAGTTTTTGTGATGGTGTTCCCACTGTTTGAACACCTTTATGAAATGCACATTTGTGTGTACTTCTGTATGTGCAAACGACTGACTTTAAGCTGTATATTGTGGCATTACTATTTAATCTGCATCTCTATATAATGCTGCTGTTTTGGTAACCCATGCTTCAGGCTGCCTTCTGCCAACTTGACGTCTGTTAGGCAGTATGATTCACTTCTGAATGATCCCTACTCAGAAACAAGCAGGAACTACATAAAAAGTTTAATGAAGAGGGGATGTTGGCATTCTTTTGATAAATTAAGTGGTAGTCCATAGTCTTCCAACAGTGAATTTCAAGGAAATTCAGAGAGCTCAACATGCATTTATCTCACCAGGCTGTTTTAGCTGACTGTATTTTAGATTATCTCAGTGGTATAACTCTCATACTACAGTACCTTATGAAACACAAGCAAATGTATTTGTGAGTCCCTGTAGGTGGCAAACCACAGCTTGCTTTAAGCCTTGATAATCTTTCAAATTGCATGAGAATCTAAGTGCCTGCTAGCTACTGACAACACTTCTCATTTATTCTGTGATCTGCCTTAGAATCAGACTGTAAAGTTTTGAGATATGTCTGTATTCAAGTACTTTGCAAAAGGCATCTGCAGAGTTCAGACTTCATCTCAGTACAGTAATGCTGCCTTACGTCAGGACTGAGGAAAAATCTCACAGTAATGGTAGCTTGGTGTAAAGGATGTGCTGCATACTATAGAAAATGGTCTTTACACTGCAAGTTATACACAGACACGGGATCATTTTCTTCAGAGATCAAATGCAGCCTATCATTTCCCAAACACAGAAGGTATTCAGTAATCAGAGACAGGCTATAGTTTCTGATGTCAAATGCATGCAGTTATGAGAAAAATGTACAGACACTTCAGAACAAATCTGTAGCCAGTCCCTTCATGTGTAACTTATTAGAATGTATTTTGTAACATAATTATTGTACAAGACACATTTGCATCTCATTAGCATTGGCTGGCTAAATGAATAAGTAGTACAAATCTTTAGAAATGTAATTTTATATTCCTCAACCCTAGAACCCTAAAGATACTACCAACATATTTTGTAGCATGTTATGAAATGCTATAAATGTTATTCTATTAAATCTGTTTAGTGCATGACTTTAGTGCACAACATATTGAATGAATGTGAATGAAGTATTCTCTGATTGCACATTCTGTTGCATTAATTCATGGTGCTACTGTATACAGCAGCATTGCAGTTTGCAAATGGTACGTACTAGGCACCTAGTATGTGGAGGGAGGCAGAATCTAATATTCTAACTTATGTTAAATGTCCTGGTGAGAAACAAGAAAGGTAAGGGGACAAGGGGCAGAGCAGAGACAGGTGTTAAGCATCAGAGGGCAATTTGCTGTGCTTGGCAAGTAGCACTAAAGATTATAATGCTGAGTTTGGAGGGGTAACAATTTGGGGGTAGATGGACAATACAGATGAACTAATCTATACCAGCAAGACAGACCCATGTTCAGCTCACAAACCTAGATGCCAGCCTGCAAAGTACTATGCAAATGACATCTCTGATGCTTGCCTGGGTGGTCCACAAGTACTGATTACAAGAGGGTATGCTACTACTTTAGAATCCGTTGTGACAACATGAATGTAACTGCCTCTCTCATGACCTTACCTTGCCGAGTGACTCATACAGCAGCAGCTTGGAGCAATGTTGTACTGGTAAAGGCAGTGACAGTACTTAACTGCAAAGTGTTTGAGATGCATCATCTCAGTCACAGCATATGGCCACTGCCAAATGGCCCAAGTCCTTCTTGCTCTGGCTTAATTACAGCACAACAACAGAAAACTACAGATTCCTCTTTTGGTGGTGTGTGGTTCTGGAGTACTAACAATGATCAAAAGAAACACAATGTTGAAATATATTTTGCAAATGAAACTAATTTGTCTGCTGTTCTTCCAACTGATTCAAAGATGGTATTTTATCCCTGCTTATTAGTTCATAAAATGTCAGTCTGAAGAAGTCCCAAGCAGGGATAAAGGCACTCCCTTCGAATCAGCTTGAAAAAAAAAAACAAAGTGCCTTTTTTCAAAATATTTTTGGCATTGTTTCATTAGTTTAAATTTACCAACATACATTTATATATATTTTTTATTTTACTCTTTTACATTTCTGACTGGGTTTGCACAATGTGTGGTACCCATTTTCAGAAGGAACTTTGGTTGTAATCATAAAAATACAGTGACAAAGTTTAAAAAAGAAACAATATTCTTCAAAACATCAAAAGCAAAAGAAGTGTAGATTAGTTTCTCTCTCTCTCTCTATGTGTGTATGTGTGTATATATATATATATATATATATATATATATATATATATATATATATATATATATATATGCATTTATATAAAAATATTCATATTGCATGTAAAGTGGCTCCTGTCTTCTCATCACTGAAATAAGGACCGTCGACCATATACTTTTAGGTTACAGAAAAAATACACACACCTTTTCTTTTTTATTTGCTGTCTTTTTCACATAGACTGTGAAGATTACTGTCCCAAATCTTGCAAAAACATGTCCATCTTCAAGCACTTTTCCTGCTGTTGTAATACTCATCAGAATTCTGTTTCATTCATACTAACCAAATAACAGCACAGTCATCTACACTAAAACACATCCCCGTGTCTGGGGACTTGTCCTTTATGCAAGTTTCTGCATCTAAAACATATTTATCTATTTATTTGCATTTTTAAATGGCAAATGAACTGGTCAGAGGACCATTTTCAGCCATGAAATGGGCAACTAGGGCAGTGAGAAAACAGAACAGCCAGCATTAAAATATGAATTTAAGCATATGAATGTACGCAGCATTACAGTCATAGAAAGCATTATAACAAATGAAGTAATAATGAATTATCTAGAATAAAAACAAGATATGCATTATATTAGCTATACATATCTCAACAACCATAAAAACTCTTTAGCAAGTGAAATATAAATTCTGGAATGACATTTCACAGGAAAAAAAACATAAACTTGAAAACATCAATAAGGATCCTTTGGTTGCTTAAATATTGTGATAAACTGACATACTACCAGGCAGGCAGCTCTTCTATTCATGTTAACCCCTCCCCAACACACACACACACACACACACTATTAAATAATCCCAAAAGAAAGTTTTGAATATTAAAGAGGGCAGTTGTAAAAGTGTCATATTCCTAATAACATTAGCCTATATCTGCAAACCAATTACATTTGTTCTTTTTATATAGATGAGTCCTGAAGGCTTTGTTGAATGTTTGTATATGTTTGAGATTACCTTATAAAATACTACTTCCATGGGTTTGTGCCTTCTTCTACTTTTCTCTTTCACTGTTTGAATAATCTCATCAGTACAGCCTGTTTGATAACCCCTTTCAACAAACATCGTTTTAATTTCAGACATTGTGCTCCAAAACGTCATCCTCACATGTCAGCCTATAAAATCCTTTCAGGTCTGCTTTTTTACTAAATCCATTTTCAACAACTTTGGGTGTGCACTGGTTTATTGTACATGATCATTACTACCTACTGTTCTGTACAATCCTTCCTCATTTTCCTTTTCATAGAGCACTATGTCACTATGTCTAGAAACTGCATAGCTGTCTTTTTATTATGTTCCTTCCAGTCTGTAATTCACAACTTGCAGAACATTGTCCCATGAAACCCAATCTTCTGTCTGCATAACTGTACTTACTCACATCACTTGTGAGCCATCTAGTTCTTTATCTCAGACTGTTCTCTCGATGGTGCTTTTGTTTTCTCAGTTTTGTTCTCTTCTTCTTAGACTTTATTTGTTATTTTAAAATAAAAATATTTATGGTGCATGCATATCACACCTTTCATAAACTCATTTACTATTTCATCATTTAGTGCCTGCAACAGACTTCACAGCATTTTTTATTTTACTATGGGCAACCTCAAAATGTATTAAAGCACAGGTCTCCACAAACTGCACATAGCTCTCAAAATGGGCTCTTTCCAAATGTAGCTCCAGACTTTTAACATTTATTCCCTTTCAGTCT
Source organism: Protopterus annectens (assembly GCF_019279795.1). Classification (NCBI taxonomy): domain Eukaryota; kingdom Metazoa; phylum Chordata; order Ceratodontiformes; family Protopteridae; genus Protopterus; species Protopterus annectens. The sequence goes on from NC_056725.1 coordinate 560,547,605, forward strand.
TTTTTTCTACTAATGGAACCACTACCTATGAATCCCAGAATCCACCTCAAACTTTCCTTACTTCCTTCGTGCATTGATCTCCTACATTTAACTTACACAAAGACCTCATTATTGTCACCACTCATATTAATTGTTAAAGTACCTAACTGCCACCAAAGTAGGTGGGATTTTCTTTCAGAGGTGCAGTAATTTGTTTTTATTTATATTAAATCCAAGTTGTCATACAAGAATTAATTCCTATAATGTGTCTAGCCCTGTTATGTCCTCTTTTTTTAGGTCCATGTATTCACTATGTTGCACAACGTAATGTCATACAAAGTTTTTTGTTGGGTTCCAGATCTTCTGCAGTGCCAGATGCGTGGTCCCAAACTCCTGTAATTGCTGCCTAGATCTCCTGTACCTAGGTAGGAGATGGCTGGTGTGAAACAGCTACCTTGTCCACAGAGGTGTCAGATCAAGCCTCAGTGAGAAACTCTACCACAACACCACCTCTAAATACGTATGTGACCCACAGCAATTACTGAGTACCAGTGACTGTCTGACATGGTAGGGTGCCTTCATGTTACCCTGGTGGCATTTGTGCTTCTTCCTGGCAATTTTTCCATGTAGTTAATGTCACATACTTTCCCATGGTGCAATTTATTGTGTCTAAGTAGTATAATCCGCATCCCTTTCTGCCCAGCAGAATATTCGCTGTCCATAGCTGCCCAGTCATACCAAATCTTTTGCTGCTGTTGCGCTTGTGGAAGGTGCTCTTGAGCGTAGACCCTGAGTTTCCTAAGCTTGGTCAGGATAATTAAGACATATTCTACAACAGATTTTTTGTGGAATGAAAGCCACTCCCAGTCAACACCAATCAATTCCAGGACCTCCTCACCTTGGGATGATAGAGCAAGCTAAAGACTGAAAACCCTGTCTATTCCTGGAGCACCTCTGTTTATGCAAAGAAGATAAGGGAAGGCCTGGTCTGCCAATGGTCTCACGATGGTCTTTTCTGTGGTGTTAAATCTTTCCACCAGACCACTGGTCTGTTGATGGTGGTGGTGGTCCTTAAGTGCTTTACCCCACAACACTTCCACAAAAATGACAGCAGGTCTGACATAAAATTGGCATCTATCAGTATTTTTATCTTTAGAAAAGTACCCTGTTGAAAGTTTATAACAGAGTATTTGCCACCTTCTCTGTCTCAATGGAGTATAGAGCCACTGTCTTAAGGTATCTAGTAGCATAGTCCATTACCACTACAAAGATATACCTCTTACATGTAGAATCTGGGGTACTAAGAGGCCCCACAATGTCCACAGCAACTCACTGAAATGGTTCCTCAATAACTGTCAAAGGTATCAAAGCAGCATTGGTATTTATCTTGCCTTGCTCCTTCTTTGGCACAGCTTACATGTCTTGCAGTACCCCTTCATATTGTTTGCAATACCTGCCAATAGAAATTCTGCATGAGCATTTTTTTATTGTTTATGTCTGTATGACTTGAAAAGGGAATATTATGAGCTATGGCCACAAGTGCCCATCAGTACTACCTATCCCTTCTGCCTCTAGTCCTCTTTCATTCATTCTTTATGTGTACATTAATCCTTTCCACACTATACAGATTCCCCCCTGTTCCTGAGGAGCAAAACCTTCCTTCTCAAACTACCTCATATTCTGTGACATGAGTCTGTCTCAACTCCTTCTTCATGACCCCTCCCATCTCCTTCTCCAAAGGATGTCTGGTATTTTCTGTCAGTTGTGTTTCCAATTCAGATTTGTTACTACCACAAAACTCTCTCCTTGAAGTGATCCCTCTTAAGGGAAGCTTAGTTCCTGTCAACAGCTGTAAATCAGATACTCAGATTCAGGCTAACTACTACTAACTCATTCCCATTCTGAAATAACCACATCACCAGCCTTAACTGGAGGTGTGGACAGTGGGTAGATCTCCCTCCTGCTGCTGTAACTATATATATATATATATATATATATATATATATATATATATATATATATATATATAGGTCTACTTTTATTTGTTAAAGTTATGTTTCTTTGACAAACAAAAGTATGACTCCCAATTACACAAAAGTGCACTTTCGCGAATTCTGGCTTACCAAACTGGTAATAAAAATAATATTGCACACTATAAAGGCAGTTTTGCAGGGGGGCTATGCCCCCCTGCAACCCTGATACTTTATATATACTAACTCCAAAATCGCACTACACTGGGGAAACAGGTATATTCCCTTATCCCCACTATAGCATGCTTGTAGCATGTAGTGTGATCTCAGAGTTGGTATATATAAAGTAGCGGGGGGTGCAGGCGGGCTTGCCCTAATGCAAAACTGCCTTTATAGTGTGCAATTTTATTTTTATTACCAGTTCGGTGAAGTTCAACTCTCGTTGAAGTGCACTTTCATGTAATTGGGGTTGTACTTTTGTTTGTTGAAGAAACGTAACTTCGACAAATAAAAGTAGACAGAGACAAGGTAATGCATTATCAATATAGTTTTCTATTAAAAGTAATCGTAAGATAATTGGTTACTGTAATTTTGAATCCTTTCTTAGGATGCTTGCCATGTCTCCAGGAAACAAGTAACTTCTTAATTGAAAATCTTTTACCTCAAAGTGAAATATATTGCCACAAGTTCATCACAGAATATAATACTGAAGCTTAACTCAACAGGTCAAATAACCAGTGTAATAGCCTTCCATAAAATTTACTGGTACAACAAGACTGCAGTTGGGAGAACAACACCGATAAATGTCAAGCAGCATAGTTCATGATAGAATATATTTGGACTGTTTAGCTACCATAGACTGAAATGAGACCCAAAACACAATATACTACCCTTGAGCTCTGGAAACATTTCTTCCTAATTGGACTGAAATTAAATCACATAGCCCTGGAAGCTTTTTTTTCCCATGTTAGAGTGAAATGAAATCAAATAAATGTTTAATAGAGCTGTGTTATTGAAATTCCATCAAAGCTGTATTTACAGGTGTAAAACCTATGACTGATCCCACACAGAGTACAGAACAAGTAGTTTAAAAATGTTGCTCTTTTAACTTTGAAACATGCATCTTTCTTTCTTGTGGTATGAATAACTTTAAAAAAGGCAAGGCCTCCCAAATAATTTTCACTGACTTTCAGTTTTTGTACACTGCACTAATCAGATATGAAATCTGCCTTACATATCCCCTGTGGGGTCTGCTTTCAGGGTATGTCTAGATAAGACATGCGACTATGAATTAGAGTATTTATAATGAGGTGATAAGCAGCTGTCTGTACTTTGAATATATAATAAGATGGCTGGGGTGAAGGTCACTGAATGGCTAATTTACCGTTAGTGCATCAAATTCATCTTGGATGGTGTTATTTGCTGCATACTAAGTAGTGGTCTGTGTGATAGACTGTATATCAGTTGTATCAGGGAGTTATTAACTTGTACCACTGAGGATCCATATGAATACATGCATGAGATCCATACACAGCATCCTGTGCCGCATGTCTATGTCAGTCAAAAAATTATTTCTAGGTATGCTGCTTGGAGTGCATATGAATCAAAAACACTATGATTAGGTGAAGTCAAAGAATGGAGAATATTGAGAAATAAAGGCTCTGCATAACTTTAATAGCTGATTCCAGGTAATGTTTTTTATTGCATTTTTCTGCTTGCAATGTTTTGATTCAAATGTTACAGCAATCAAAAAGTAAGCCGTTTCCCATTCCCAGGCACTGGAAATAACTATATGTCACTGAATGTCTAGTTCAGTGTTGCTTCTGTGTCATTCTGTGAGCTGACACTGTTTTCTTACTACTTTATAGCATTTCTCATATTTCAACAAATCATGACTGAGCTTGTACTTGGCCATTGTTTGATAAGTGTTCCGCCCTGGTAAACAAATTTTAAACAAACAGTACTCATTTATTCCACAGATTTACATTTCTGTTCTCGTGAAACCACATATGTAAAAGGGAAATCTCACCAAAAGATTGTATGATTTACCATGAGGTTTTACAAAATGAGTTAGTTATACTACTTAGAGAGAGAGCAAGGTGTGAAGCCCCTCAAAAAAAATATTTTTTATATATACTGAGGTGATTTCAACAGAATATTATTTACCTTTACTAAAATGTGACATGAGCATAAACCTTTCCTGGCATTCAGACAGGCTTAGTATGAGCAAGGCTGTTTTTCCACTCGTGGTAAACCTTACATGACCTTACGTCTGAGGTTTCCCATCAGCAGAACCTCATTATGGAGGGCAGTCCTGCTGGTAGTACTACAAAGAAACATCTGATGTTAGTTAGCCATATGCTGCCCCCTGGAAATAACAGAGGCTTTAGATTTACACTGCCGAGCGATTCAGAGAATTGTTCAGTTGCATAAAGTTCTACTGTTGGAGAAAAACATGACCATTGCTAAAAGACTGTGTCACCCATTCCCTCCTATGGAAGCAGTCTTGATGTACTTAAGTTCAGCAAAGATGCGAGGCTGAGTGTGTGTGTGTGTGTGTGTGTGTGTGTGTGTGTGTGTGTGTGTGTGTGTGTGTGTGTGTGTGTGTGTGTGCGTGTGTGCGTGTGTGTGTGTATGTGTGTCTACCTAGGTTTCACACAAGGGGAGTTAAGTATGCAGTCAAGAGTTTGAATGTGTGTGTGTGTGTGTGTGTGTGTGTGTGTGTGTGTGTGTGTGTGTGTTTGCATGAACATGCATGTATGAGTGTGTGTGGGGGGTGCCTTTGCCAATGTGATGCATGGCCACTATTGAAAACACTGCTACCATCTGGTCTGACAGTGCTAGTGATAACTAGAGTGTGATTCAGAGATATGTTAATCATCTGATAATGTGATCTTTCTCACTGTGGTCATAGCTATCTCTGAATCCCATTTTCTCACTGTTGTATAAATTGACTTACCTATGGTAGACTATGTACTTAAACAGTAAAGGTCTTTTGGAATGTTAGAGCATTTCAGTTTGGATTATTTTATTCCAGTGAGTATTGTCACTCATTATGGCATTATTTGTACATCAACGACAATTTAGGGACTTTTTGTAGCTGTGTGTACAGTCATTACATCACATGGAGGAAATAATTCATTTAATTTATCTATATGTAAACAAATTGTTTATGGCCAGATGATTTGTATTATTTTTTTGTAAAACAATATACTTAACTTGGTTACAACTTCATTAACTTACAATACTATGCAAAATGCAGTGAGTTCATACTTGTAAAATTCCTTCAGGAAAATTTGGTAAGGTAGATATTAAAGCGTGTTGTGCTGAAGAAACTTGTAATAGATATTCTACTCCCTTATAAGGAATGCAGGTGATGTGTTTAGTGAAGAATATACACTGTCCAGATAGACAAATAAAAAGGCATATAGACATCAAATAACAGACTATTCATTGATTGTTCAAGTTCCCAAACTGAGATAGTGTAGTGGTTAGAGTCCTGGTTTTACATGCATACATTTACAGTTTGAGTACCAAGACAGGCAATTTATTTTTACATGGAAAAGCAGTGTTAAAATCATTATTATCATCCTAAAGCATATAGTAACTGATTGTTGTCAAACAGGGTAGTGTAGCTGTGTAAAATGGAAGTGTGAGTGCATATAACATGTGAAACCACCCATGTATACACAAGTGTCCCATACAGTATAGTCACACCCCTTGCTAATGTAATGAAAGCACATAGAGGGATGTCATGTAAAGTAAATCATATACACTTAATAAATGAAATCATTAGTCTGATAATTTTTTAAAAATGAAAAGTGAGCAATGGTTAGCAATGCTCGGCGATGCTTACCAGGTTTAAGCATCGCGTAGACGTGAATACTAAGCAGCAGGTAGCTCAGCTAAGCTAAGCGGATTTACGCACAGTGCTCAGCAGTTACCCCTTTAAGCACGGTTCAACCCTGCTTAGTGGATTTGCGCACTGCTTAGCTGAGCTTAACATGTTTAAAATGGTCCAATGACAGCAAAGGGCAGGAATATCAGCTTATTTAAATGGCGCAGACGTGAATACAGCCAGACTCTGTTATAGTTTATCTGTGCAGGCACTATGGCTGGTGTAGGTGAAGTGCTGTAGCATTCAGGAGTCCAGGGTCATGGCTGGACTCCTTGTAGAAAACCATGATGAGAAACTGCTGCAGGGACAGTACCAGGGCTCACAATACAAAGCAGAGCCCTGGGACCATCTCGCACATGATCTCATCAGTGCTACTGGCATCCCGCGGACTGGTGACTAGGTATGGCATCACTATGCTGACCTAAAGTGGAGAAAGGGGGCACTCTTGGCCCAGTGGATTCAAGATGCACAGGCATGGAATGCTCCAGTAGTGAGTAATTATCACTATCAAGTAGTTTGTAGCAAATACTAGCCTGAGCATGTGATAGACAGGTATATATAATGTTTGTTTTTCTCCCCTACATCTGCAGCAGAGAGGGCTAGTAACGTACAAGCCCATGCCGACAGACTGCTGAGGCTGTGCTGACAGGCTGGTGAGTACAAAAATCTATTTTGCAGTATAGTGTGCAAATAACTAAGAAGGAGTACATTTTTTACTGCTAGTAGGTATATTGCTACTGTGTTAACTGAATAAATAAAAAAGTTTGACTGACTAATATTGATGTGCAATAAAGATCCCTACAAAAAACTGTTGTGTTTATTCTGGTATGTTGTTGTAGACCTATAAAATGTATACAGGTTCTTGCATACATTAACTGAGGTTGTTCTGTGAACCATCTGTTAAGAAAAACTGTAGATGGCGGAGCTATAAAACTAGATATAACTGAAATGTGAAATATATACTGCACTAAGCTCTGAACCCTGAATAGTAATGCGTAAAGTTTCAAAGTGTGTTCCATCCAGCATTGCCTTGTGTTAACTTTTGCTTTCCAGATTGTAGTAATCCAGAGGATTAATTCACAGTACAATAACTATCTGGCATGCATGCATCACAGGATTACAAGTTCAGACTGTCTAACCAAGAGACTATTAGGCAGAAACCAGTGAAACAAAAAACAACAGTTCCCCAGTAGCTCAGTATGATGAGAAATAGCTTAGTTGTTAATTTTGCACACCCAGACACGGTTTGAATCCAGGGAGTGGTACTAAGATGTGTGCATATCTACACACAAGGAATCAGGAATAAATGAAAAACCATCAGGTAGTGTTAACAGATATTTTCTCCACAGGTTTTACAGGCAAGAAAATGTTGATAATAGCTGTATGAAGGGTATACTAATAAACTGTGTAGAACTGTTCAACTGTCCCACCACATGCCTGCAAATGACACCAGGATAGGTACATACAACATGCACTCTGCCAATACATGTTAATGTTATAAATGTTAATGGACTTTTTGTCTCTTCTCCCCACTCCTCATCTGCATCAATACTATAATTCATATACTATGGGTATGTTTTTCTCCAAACCTAATGTTGGGACTTGTGTTCTGTTATTGGTCATATATTTAATTGGTTGCATGTTAACATACCTTGTTTAAATACCATTATTGGTGGCCTGTTGCCGTCAATGTTACTGGCATGCTGTTACAATGCATATTGTTGTTCCATTTATGCATGTGTTTGTTTTGCTATGCAACTGTTTCATATCTGTTGGAACACCCATACATGCTGTTATAAATAATCTTGAAATATGTTGTTCATGACTAACCAACATATTTTTTTTTAAAACTTCAACACTAAAGCATGTTTGGGAAGGGTGATCCCAGTGGATCTGCCTGTCCCAAATCATCTGGCTGTGGCACCCGGGCTCCAGCACGTCTGGGACCCAACCTGAGACTTCCTCATCCACTGGTCCTGCAACACCTTCAGGTGGAATCTCCTCAGGGGATGGGGCCTACCCCCTCGGGAGCAGGTGCGGACAGGAGCCTGTCACCCACAGTCAGTTCCAGGGTTTGGTGCACAGCACCATCTGAGCAGAGTTGGGTGGGCAGCTGCCCCAGATTGAGGGTTAACTGGTGCACCTCGAGGGGCAAGCCTCCCCTCCTGTCCAGCCTTCAGTACAGCCACCTTCTGAGCCGTGAAGGAGCAGTGGTGACTGTCCATGGGTGGGGACCTCAGTCCCACTGTATCCATTAGGGGGCTCATGGGCTGCGGACACCCAACCACCCTCCCTGTCAAAGGTGTTTACCCCTCATGTGTCATATACCACCCCTGTCTGCTGTCTTGTCTGTCTGCAAATGCAACCTATCCCACCCAACCTACCTCTCCAAGCATACGTACAGCCCTTCCCCAACATCCCACTCTCACCTTAAAAAAAAAGGGCATCTGTCCTGCAAAAAGAACCATTGCCCCATACCTAGCTCTACATTTTTCCCCCATGTTCAGTGAAACTAATCAACCAACCCACAGATTACTCTGCAAATGTCTGTCACCATCACCCCTCCCTGTGGGGTGTGAGGCTGTAAATTCCAAATTCTACACATTTAATTCACGGCTTTTGCTGCAGAAGAAATGTTGAGCTATGGTCATTTCCTACACCCATCCTGGACATCCATAGCTTCTTTTCATAATGTTTTACCCTCTGCTTGCCCCCATTTCACCACTTTCCTATCACCCATTTTTCTTTTCTTTAAAGAAAACTGGCGCGGGTGTAAGTGGAAGTAAGTGGTGCTAAGCGAAGCTAAGAAGGCTTAACCATCTGTTAGCATCACTTACCTCCGTGAAAAACCATGCAAACCCCCTTACAACTGTTTAAAAGTGTCTTAATCACTCTGTCTCCATCAGCCCTTGTTCTGCCTGGCAACAATATTATCAGCCCTGCCAAGTCTCAAACCCAGGATGCTGTGCTCTACAATCACAGAAACGTATCACTACACCATCTGAACTGTAGGAATCTGTAATGCTTTTACAAACATATCATTCATTCAGGTCATTTAACATTAATGAAAAAAAGTAATCACTTCCAAGTCTGGAACCCAGGACCCTGCACACAACAATCACAGCAACATACCTCTACACTCTCTGAGCTGTATGAATTTGGAATGTTTTTACAAACATATCATGCACAACAGTCATTCAAAATAAGGGGGAATTATATATCCGTATTACTGTTAGATACATATATATGTATATACAGATACCAATATATACATCTTACTCTCTCTCTCTCTCTCTATATATATATATATGTATATGTATATATATATATATATGCACACATACATATACATATATTTATTCATACATAGATATATAGACAGATTACCAACCTCTTACTAAAATACTTCTGCAAAATGCCTGACAAATGGGGAGGGGGATAAAGGGCAAACAATAGTGACATCTTTGAAATATGGCTGTCAGATGCGTAGAAGTCTGCTAAAGTGGCATGGCTTGCTTTAACATACAATGCCAGATGGATTCCCAGCCTGAAACACAGATGAATGCCGTTATTTACTGATGTCAATGCTCACATCATCACAGTGATATCTCAGAAACCCCCATCTGTTATGGACAACAGACAAAACAGATGAGTCATGCATCTGGACAGGGGAGAGGTATGATCACAGTCATGTAACAGAATGGAAAAACCCATGACAGCTGCCAAATATGTCACCCAGCACCTTCTGAACCACAGTAAGACCAACACGACACCAACTCAAATCAGCTCTGGGCAATTACCCATGTATATCCAACTATATCATGCACTACAGGGGTGGAACTGTAGGGAAAAGCAGATGGTGCATAAATGTCCACCACAACCATTTGCATCACAGTCACAGTAACATATCAGTACCCCAAATGAACTCTAGACTAGAACGACTGAATGAACATATCCTGATTCCCATTCACACACTACACTGACATATACTGGCCCAACTCATAATGTACTGGGAATCCTGAGGTGTTACAGGACATTTCTCAGTCTGCCCCTGCAAGCATACACACCTTATAGACCACCAGCAGCCGTAGCAGCATGCATAGTCAGATAGAAAAAGGATCTGTGACACTCACATCTGCTACTCTCCCTACTCAAACAGACAACTACACACAACACTGCTACACAATATTGGCAGTCGCTTCACAATGGCCAGATATACATAACTCTCATATGTACAGATTTCCACAGAATGTCCAGGGTGTGAGACCATATTTATGTCCATTGCCACATACCACTTTCAGGAGTCTGCTAAGTCAATGGGATGATACCTTGAGTACAGTCACTAAATAATGATGTCACATACCACTGACCCTCTTACTGCAAGACATCTGGACAAAGCATGACATACTTGGGGACAGGGAGCTGGAAAGAGGGACATATCTCACATAATGGTGTTACAAACGGAAACAGTTGCCAGTGTCACAGGCTTTGTTGTAACATAACATCCCTGAAGGATATGATGTCTGAAACACCAATGGATGTCAACAATTATTGACTACAATCCTCACATTATCCTACTGCTTCTACAAAAACAGACATCTGAGGAACAGACCAAACATAACAGGCAAACCCCTGAGAAGTCTGTGGATGTCAGGACAGTTGAGAGGTATGTCAGAGACCTATCACTGTCAGACATCAAGTCATACAGAAAATGCATGTCCAGATGAACCCTGTTAAACTAGCAACCCTCTGTGTATAACAGCACTACTGACTTAAAATCTATACCCAATTCTGGAGCTTTGTTCCCCATGTTGCCTTAGCAGCAGCATGCATAGTCAGATAGAAAAAGGATCTGTGACACTCACATCTGCTACTCTCCCTACTCAGACAAACAAACATCTACACACAACACTGCTACACAATCTTGGCAGTCGCATCACAATGGCCAGACATACATAACTCTCATATGTACAGATTTCCACAGAATGTCCAGGGTGTGAGACCATATTTATGTCCATTGCCGCATACCACTTTCAGGAGTCTGCTAAGTCAATGGGATGATACCTTGAGTGCAGTCAATAAATAATAATATCAAAACAGTGTAAGAAACTTCTCTGTGTGGAAGATTTTCAGTCCATATATTTCTAGTTAATCACTGTATATTAATCAGATCAGACAATAGTAGTAGAAGTAGCGAACGTAAACTCGTCAAGTCAAAAAGTAATAATTGAAAATATATAATTCTACAGCATTACTAAGTATTCGAAAGTAATCCAAGCAAGGCAGGCAGTCTGTTTTACTTGGATCGCTTGTCTGTGTACTTAATAAAGGATTTTCGACTGGAAACAGACTGCCTGCCTTGTTTGGATTACTTTCGAATACTTAGTAATGCTGTAGAATTATATATTTTCAATTATTACTTTTTGACTTGACGAGTTTACGTTCGCTACTTCTACTACTATTGTCTGATCTGATTAATATACAGTGATTAACTAGAAATATATGGACTGAAAATCTTCCACACAGAGAAGTTTCTTACACTGTTTTGTTTTTAGACCCACTACACTTTAGTGGGTTGTTTTGGGACTTCGGGGATACCTCGGAGAATACTTGTTTTTTGTTGGTACTTTGGTTTCTGAGACCAAGGTTTTTGTTCCGTTAAAGGATCCCTGAATCGGTGTGGAATTCCAGCACTTTAAGACATGGATAACGACAGGCTAAAAGATTTACTAACTGTACCTATCTGGAATGATACAGAAGCAGATCAGATACAAACGGATACTGAAAATGGACAGGGAAGAATGGGCCTAGAAAATATGAATTCAGAGACTTTTTCTAAACTAGAAAAGCAACTGAAACGCATGCAGGGTCTCTACTGGGAACATATTTATTTACAACAAAGCATAGATAAGAAGAGACTACCCCGGGGACTTAGATTGAACAAAAGACCAATGTGGAAAAATATGGAGGATTCACTTTCTAAAGAATGGGAAGATATTTTAGAGGATGCCAGCTACAAACTTATTCGTCTGCTAGTAAGGAACAACCTTAGTGTGCAGGAAGCTACAAAGGCTGACATCACATCTTTAAAAACAACATTGGAAAATGAGAACCACAATAACCTATATGCTAAATTTGAGCTACTTAAAGAAAGAGTGAAAGGATATGAGCAGTCCATTAAAGAAAGAATGATTAATAAAATGAAACGAGATCAAATGGACAAAGATGATCCTGGTAGACTTACTAGGAGGTACAATAATAATATCAACAACAACAGGAGAACCAACAACAGACAAGGTTCTAGTTATTACAGGGGATATAAGGGAAAATATAACCATGCCAGCAGACCTCAATGGGATTTTCCCAGGGGAGATACTCACACGAAACCAGACAGGGGCACAATACAGGACCACCAGGAGACTGCCCCTCCAACATCTTATTCCCCACAATCCCAATCCCCTCTGGCTGTCAACACTCCACAGAAGCCTTTGACATCACAGAAGGATCAGGACAGGAACATAAGCCACAGCGGCAACCAGAACCGACAGAGAGTTCTACAGGATGAATTACAGGACTACCAGGACAACCGGGACCACAGACAATCCAGCTACCAGGAGCAGCAACACCATCACAGAGACCAGTTTCTTCAGGAAGACCAATATCGACAGCACAGACATCAACCACCACACCAATACCAAAGCCAGCACCAGTACCAGAACAAGAACGATGACCACCACCAGAGCCCCAGAGCTTGTCCCTCTTACCAGGTCCCCCCATACCACAGCCACAGCGAGGAATACTACTACAACCCACCGAGATTCCAGAAAGCAGAGGAGGAATTCCAAAGGTCTTATACTCTATCCACAAACTCCCAGGGAGACAGGAGAACAAAACAGTGGACAGGGGTGAGGGAAATACAATACCTGGGCAATCCCGACTGGAACCCCGACTACAACCCAGGTCCCAGGCTCAGACAGAGGAAACAGCCACAATAACAGGTACAATAACAACAACAACAGGTACCACAATAACAGGTGCTCCACTTATCTGGAACCACTCTGTTAAAGCACTGACAGAAGAGGAAAAAAGTGTGTTGTCCAAAGGACTTACTTTTGTACTGATAGACCTTAAAATGTTTGTGAGGAAGCTCAACTTAAGGGTACAGTTTCATGGCAAAAGTAATGACACTGAAAATAAGCCTATTGATGAAACTATAAAAAGGCCTAGCAGCTATTGTCCACCACTACATCAAACACTAGCCGCTTTCGAAGTGAAATGTGAGATGGATATCAGGAAACTGCTTAAAAAACCTCCAAAGAAAAAACTTTATAACAACACAGGGAGAAAGAAAAGCATTGCTTGAGCTAGGCAATGATAAATCCAGGCGTGTAATGAAGGCAGACAAGGGAGGAGGTATACTTGTGACTGATTATAGATTCATAGATTCATAGATTAGTACTAGGCTAACTGCCCTTGCGAGCCATTTAAGCCTAGCCAATTATCCCCTGTGAGATTCAAACCCTGTACCCTGTGTTTGTAAGGCAAACACCTTAACCATTAGGCCACCCTCCCAACCCTGTTTACCACTAGCTACAACCGAAAGATAGAGAACATGCTAGAGGATAACAGATTTTATGAGTTATTTACCATGGATGACATAAAAAGAGCATATGATTTATGGAACACTAATCTCACTACATTATGGGAAGAAAAACTTATCACTGAAAATCTTTATAATTATTTATGGGGACCATGCCCACGTTTACCTTACTTTTTTGGAAAACCAAAGCCACACAAGAACAGAGAAGACCCACCTTATAGACCGGTCGTAGCAAGTGGAGGTTCCCTTACGGAAGCCACAGCCATTTACCTTGATTACTTGCTGAAACCTCTAGCAGAAAAGAATAAGCCATACATAAGAGATTCAATTGATTTTTTGAAGAAAATAAAAAACATTACAGTGGAAGCTGACAGTATTTTGGTAACTATTGATGTGGAATCCTTGTACACAGTGCTTCCTCACAATTACTGTATTACAGCAGCTATGGAGTCTTTTAAGAAACATAATCAGGGTACACAGGCACAACTGCAAAAGTTAAGCAAGCTCATTAATCTTATACTGGACTTCAATTTCTTTACTTTCAATGGCATTCACTACAAACAAAAAACTGGTATAGCAATGGGGGCTGCCATGGCTCCCAGCATAGCTAACATAGCCCTGCGCAAATGGGAGGAGGACTTTGTGTTAAACAACACAGACTACATGCAGCATATCACATGCTATTTACGTTTTATTGACGATGTCTTTATTGTGTGGGAAGGTGACACCTTGCAGCTTGGAGATTTTATCACTTACCTCAATCAAACAACCCCCTTCCTGAAGTTTACCTCTTCCCATAGCTGTACTTCAACCACTTTCTTAGATATGCAGATTTCCAAGGACAGCAACAATAACAGAATCACCACTGATCTATTCAGAAAACCAACGAGGGTTAACTTATTACTCCACAGTAAAAGTCTACATCCTACAAAAACCAAGTATAATGTAGTGAAATCCCAAGGCTATAGATTAGCTCGAATTACCACAGAGATGGAACCATTTTTGAGAAACCTGAACAACTTTTTCTAGTGAGAGGCTATGAAAGTCAGATGTTAAAAAACATCCTGGAACCCATTATAGAACTGAAAAGGACTGAAGCACCTTCACTCAACCTCCCCAGTAGAAAAATGTTAAGTAATCCCACAGAGAATAACAAATGCAAAAATAGCTGCATCCTGACATACACTTTGGATTATCAGAGTATCAAAAATATTATTGAAGAAAACTGGGACATTGTCACAGGAAACCCTTTTCTGATTAACATCTTAGGTGAAGCCCCATCATTTGTTTATAGGAAGGCCAGGAATATTAGAAGTTTTGTTGAATTTAAACCTAGACCATGTGAGAAAGGCACTAAAAGATGTGAAACTAATTGTACATTTTGTATATTTATACAGCAACGTGATAGTTTTTATTGCCCTTATTTAAAGAAGATCATTAAAACCAGTGCAGGGGGTGACTGTAACACTAAAAAAGTAATTTACAGGGCACAGTGCAATGAATGTGATGCATTCTATGTGGGCAAGACTGTAAATAAATTCAAGCAAAGGATTTCATGTCATCTGTCAGAAATCTGCTCTGGATGTAAAAATAATGCACTAGCCAAACACCTTTCTCTTCATAAAAGACACACAGGTTTTAAGTTCCAGATCCTGGATCACATAGACATGGGTGATCTTGAAGGAGACATCCCGAATATTCTGGAGAAACAGGAACTCATGTGACAATTAAAGCTGAACTCTTTTAGAAAGCCCGGACTAAACTACTACTGTTCAATTAAAAGTGCACTGGAACTTAGAAAATTGCCACATTGTTTACATGATTAATTATCATTTTATTTATTTTATTTATTTTTTTTTTCTACAAATTGATTTTAAATACCATTTTAAATCATTTGAAATTTAAGTGTATATTTTGTTTCCATCATCATACATATATATTTTTTTATTTTTTTCTGGTTCTCTTTTTTTCCACTTTATTCAAAATTATGGTAATAACAATACTAACTAATTATACAATTATATAGGTTTTTAGGGTTCTTGTACACAGACTTGAAGAAGTCTAGAAGGACGAAAGTGATCTTTGTTAACAATAGGTTATGAAAATATAAACTGATTTTTACATGCAAAATGTATATGTGTATATTTATATATAATTTTTGATCGCAAAATGAACTAAGGTTGATTTATTTCCAGCCATGTAGTATATTGCCTTATATAAAATCACAGACTTAATAATTTGGTTAAATAAGATGTACCATTAAAGTACATTAGGGCTATATATTATTATAAAAACCAGCAATAAAAATGCACAGACCAAACGGAGTTCGGACCCCACGAAATGGATAAAAGTCAATACAAAGCACGCCAGCAAATGCAGGGTCACAGGCAGCACAGTGCAAATAGTCACTAATACGATCAAAGTTGTCACATAGAGAGATGCACATCCAAATTTTCACCAAGTAAGGAAACGAAGGATAAATAAGCAAAACCAGGTTTATTACAACGTTAGCGCTTTCACCCTGAGGCTTCTTCAGACGTTAAAGTACAAATGGTTACTGAGAGTAACTTAAATATACATTGCACATTCCCCATTGGTTAAAAACATAACTAATTAAGAAAACATCAAAAAATTAACATAATAAATTGATTGTTAAACAGGTACATACTATTACATCCTGTTCAACTCTGAACATTCTAAACAACCTAAACCTACATTATATAAATACTAGAACTCACAAAAAAATATATATTCTATTTTCTACAACATAAATCCTAGCATATGAACATAAAAATGTGCATATACATAATTTAAAACATGTTAAAAACTAACTGTACTGATATTATTGCAATGGTCAGTACTAACACCCAGTAACTCATGCTCCTATAAAAAAGTCCTACTTTTAAATAAATCCTATTTTTAAGTTAAAACCCAAGGGTTTACATCATAATAATACTGTTTAGTTATACTAGACAACAAGTCCAGCACCTATTTATATAATGAAAAAGAAAAAAGGAAAATGTAATACATATATATAAGATATAATTCAAGTGTGCAAAAAATATCCCACTTAATAAATGTTTACGCAAGGATCAATGCTTAGGTTTTTGACATCTCCTTTTCCTAAGGATGGGTTTAATATTAACCCTTTCATTAAGGCCAGGGGGCCTATCAGCTTTGCACCTAATGATCCAACGCATCTCACATTCTAAAGTGTAGTTAACTAAATCTCCACCTCTACTACTACCAGGAACTATTTGCATAACTAAAAACTCAAAAATATGTTCTTCTCCTAGATTTTTTACATGTTTGGCAAGGGCATTAGTGTCTGTGCCAAGTCTAATCTGATAAAGGTGCTCCCTAATCCTCTCTCTCAGGGACCTATTAGTTTTTCCTATGTAGAAACATGTGCAGGCTTGGCACTTTGCTAAATAAATAACATTCTTACTCATACAATTTGTCCCAGTGTTAAACTCATATACGTGCCTATCACTAGGATTAACAAATGTGGTATCAGTACTTATAGCTACACATTGATTGCACCTTCCACATGGCATGGTATTAAATCCAGGATTACGTTGTTCTAGTTTCTCACCTAACACATTCCTGTAACATAGCATATTTCTCAAGTTAGGCTTATTCTTGTACACTACTTTTGGAGATGTACCAACCAACTCTCCCAGATCATGATCTAATCTAAGTATCTCCCAATACTTATTCAAAGAATCCCTGATGAATGGAGCACCCATAGTATAAAACAAAGGAGCTCTCAGCACTAATGCTGTTTCATTACTACATTCTTCAGATCTCATCGCTCCTTCGGAATAATAGGGTTTAGCTATGGTAGATCTAAGCGCCTCTACATCCCTCATCATACTATCAAACATTTGATTACTATAACCTCTTTCAATGAACATATACCTTAATCTAGTTAGTTCTTCCTGATAACCAGTATCACTCGGGTTAAGCCTAGATGCTCTCATCAGTTGTCCCTTCATAATGTTGTCAAATATATACTTAGGGTGCATACTCTGACGATGCAACAACGTATTTTTATAACAAGGCTTCCTGTGAATAGATGTATTCAAAAGCCCACAAGGTAGCTGGTTATAGTAATCAAATGTTTGATAGTATGATGAGGGATGTAGAGGCGCTTAGATCTACCATAGCTAAACCCTATTATTCCGAAGGAGCGATGAGATCTGAAGAATGTAGTAATGAAACAGCATTAGTGCTGAGAGCTCCTTTGTTTTATACTATGGATGCTCCATTCATCAGGGATTCTTTGAATAAGTATTGGGAGATACTTAGATTAGATCATGATCTGGGAGAGTTGGTTGGTACATCTCCAAAAGTAGTGTACAAGAATAAGCCTAACTTGAGAAATATGCTATGTTACAGGAATGTGTTAGGTGAGAAACTAGAACAACGTAATCCTGGATTTAATACCATGCCATGTGGAAGGTGCAATCAATGTGTAGCTATAAGTACTGATACCACATTTGTTAATCCTAGTGATAGGCACATATATGAATTTAACACTGGGACAAATTGTATGAGTAAGAATGTTATTTATTTAGCAAAGTGCCAAGCCTGCACATGTTTCTACATAGGAAAAACTAATAGGTCCCTGAGAGAGAGGATTAGGGAGCACCTTTATCAGATTAGAATTGGCACATACACTAATGCCCTTGCCAAACATGTAAAAAATCTAGGAGAAGAACATATTTTTGAGTTTTTAGTTATGCAAATAGTTCCTGGTAGTAGTAGAGGTGGAGATTTAGTTAACTACACTTTAGAATGTGAGATGCGTTGGATCATTAGGTGTAAAGCTGATAGGCCCCCTGGCCTTAATGAAAGGGTTAATATTAAACCCATCCTTAGGAAAAGGAGATGTCAAAAACCTAAGCATTGATGTTTCCATAAATAAATATTTATTAAGTGGGGTATACTCTGTACACTTGAATTATATTTTATATATGTGTATTACATTTCCCTTTTTTTATTATATAAATAGGTGCTGGACTTGTTGTCTAGTATAACTAAACAGTATTATTATGATGTAATCCCTTGGGTTTTAACTTAAAAATAGGATTTATTTAAAAGTAGGACTTTTTTATAGGAGCATGAGTTACTGGGTGTTAGTACTGACCATTGCAATAATATCAGTACAGTTAGTTTTTAACATGTTTTAAATTATGTATATGCACATTTTTATGTTCATATGCTAGGATTTATGTTGTAGAAAATAGAATATATATATTTTTAGTGGGTTCTAGTATTTATATAATGTAGGTTTAGGTTGTTTAGAATGTTCAGAGTTGAACAGGATGTAATAGTATGTACCTGTTTAACAATCAATCTATTATGTTAATTTTTTGATGTTTTCTTAATTAATGATGTTTTTAACCAATGGGGAATGTGCAATGTATATTTAAGTTACTCTCAGTAACCATTTGTACTTTAACGTCTGAAGAAGCCTCAGGGTGAAAGCACTAACGTTGTAATAAACCTGGTTTTGCTTATTTATCCTTCGTTTCCTTACTTGGTGAAAATTTGGATGTGCATCTCTCTATGTGACAACTTTGATCATATTAGTGACTATTTGCACTGTGCTGCCTGTGACCCTGCATTTGCTGGCGTGCTATATATTATTATGACAGCTACTAGGTAGGGCAGGACCTGCTCGAATGTCACACTGATGGGGGAAGGGATGTGAATTTAACATGTGTACCAATAACACTTTGTTTTACAGCACAATAAACCACTCCCATGCCTGATAAAAAGTATATATATATATATTTAGAAAGCTTGTGAGGAAATTATTACTCTATTTTTGTTTTACTTGGATCGCTTGTCTGTATATTTAATAAAGGATTTTCGACTGGAAACAGACTGTCTGCCTTGCTTGGATTACTTTCGAATACTTAGTAATGCTGTAGAATTATATATTTTCAATTATTACTTTTTGACTTGACGAGTTTACGTTCGCTACTTCTACTACTATTGTCTGATCTGATTAATATACAGTGATTAACTAGAAATATTATATATGGACTGAAAATCTTCCGCACAGAGAAGTTTCTTACACTGTTTTGTTTTTAGACCCACTTCACTTTAGTGGGCTGTTTTGAGACTTCGGGGATACCACGGAGAATACGTGTTTTTTGTAAATAATAATATCACATACCACTGACCCTCTTACTGCAAGACATCTGAACAAAGCATGACATACTTGGGGACAGGGAGCTGGAAAGAGGGACATATCTCACATAATGGTGTTACAAACGGAAACAGTTGCCAGTGTCACAGGCTTTGTAGTAACATAACATCCCTGAAGGATATGATGTCTGAAACACCAATGGATGTCAACATTTACTGACTACAATCCTCACATTATCCTACTGCTTCTACAAAAACATCTGAGGAACAGAACAAACATAACAGGCAAACCCCTGAGAAGTCTGTGGATGTCAGGACAGTTGAGAGGTATGTCAGAGACATATCACTGTCAGACATCAAGTCATACAGAAAATGCATGTCCAGCTGAACCCTGTTAAACTAGCAACCCTCTATGTGTATAACAGCACTACTGACTTACAATCTGTACCCAATTCTGGAGCTTTGTTCCCTATGTTGCTGGGTTGTCTCCACATGTCCTCACCTGAGAGGTATTCCCACCTACTGTCTGTGAAGCTGTAGCCTCCACACCTCTGTAATGTTCTCCACACAAGCAAGAAAAAGGGGAAAGACACACATGAACGCCGTAATTATAGCACTGTGTTGCTATGGCATTGGCAAATGGATAGACAACACAACTGCTCTGGATGCAAGTAGCAAGTGGGAGACACTGACTGGTGCACTGGCCATCACCTGCTCATGAGCCGTATGTACAAAAGGCAAGCTGCTGCCTATGCAACACAGGTCTCAACCCATCTACCCAAAGACAGACTGCGACTACAAAAACCTAACCATTTGCATTGTTGTGAGGGAACTCCTGAGCACTATAACAAGTATGTCAGTCATGTAAGCTTGTAATGGAATGCAGAAGGGGGGATGCAGTGATGTCAAATGGGACATTAAACACAATATCTGCTGGACTCACATGCTGCTGTCCAGCACCTATGGCCATTTCCACTTGCCCTACCTGCATTGACATGGACTACATCTCTGGCCCCTGAGTCACCCCAACAAAGGTCAGCTCATGTATGACTACTAATGGAGTCTCTGTTGTCCAGTACTGAGTGTGTCACTGGTAGGCCAGCTACTTGAGATGTTGTAATTATTCATATGTCACCTGTGAATGCTACTCTGATACATATGCTTGTCTTACAAATGCAAGAGATGTACATAGAGTATGTGTGTACTACACGACAGGTGCAGATATGTGTGTTGAACTGTATGTGATATACTGAGCCCATACCTGACAACTGTCCAGAGTTTTGCAGACTGGGCACATGTTTGTCTCATATTTGATAATATAATGCATCAGACAGTTGTGTATTGTCTGGCACATCACTGGCAACCCTTTAAAGACTGAAGTCTTAACAAATTAGAATACATTTCATTTTCAGATGTCATATCCTGCAGAGTACACCTGTGAATGTGACACCGTCTTTGCTGGAAACTGTGTGTTTTAGCTAGATTCATAAAGTGACATTATTTACTGACCTTTGCCCACCACTGATGTGTGCCTTTGTGCAGATCTCTTGCTCTAACAGGAGCTAGGTGGCTTACCATGAAACCCATGACAATGCAAGCCTACCTTGTCCTGTAGGATGCTGACATTTGTGCAGTCATTGCACCTGCTTTCTAGCTGTGGAGAACACACCAACCTTGCCAGGTCGCACATCCCATCATACGTTTATACACCAAATGGAGGCCCGCAAAGACACAGGAGGTGGAGTGTTAGATATTAGCATACACATACACACCTCCAGGCTGGCCAAACAGTATGATGCACGGGTGACATCCCAAGTGCAGTTAACAGTTGACAAAACACTTACTCAAATCATAGCTAGCTACAGGCCTCCAACCATGACTATGCACACCCACCACACCTATTTGGACCTGCTGGAATCTGTCAGGATTCAATTGTCTACCCTGTTTCTGGGTGACTTCAAGTACCCAACCATAGTGTGCCTGACCTATGCCACCTGAACATGAATGCACATAGATTCCTCGGCTTTGTTAATGGCAATGCAGTTGATCAGCCAGTCAACACTCCTACAGTAGGTGGGAATCTCATGTACCTGGTTCTAACCAACATGAGTAGCCACTGTAGCACTCCTACAGTGCCATCCCCCTTGATAGCATCTGACCACATAGCCATCACTGTTTAGGTCATCATCTCCCCTGCCCCCCCCTTTATAGTGTCAAACAGAATGAACTTTACACAAATGACTGTAAATCCCCTCAGAGCAAGTAGAAGTAGCTGTACAGCCAACATCCCATTTGTTGGAACTAGCAGCAGTGTCCAGGCCCACACCACAATACTATGTTGGCACCTACATAGCTGTCTGGACTCAGCAATACCTTACTCGTAAAACCTGCCTCCACCAAGGCAGAGTAATCTCTTTTGCTGGACAGCAGCAATACACAAACTACATAATTGTTTGCTATAGTGGCTGCACAGGGCCAAGTAGGAGCAGACACCAACTTGGAAGCAAGTCAGTCTTTGTCTGACCGAGCATATAAGGTCACAGGTGAATTACTGTAAGGCTAACTATGAGTACAAATAGGACGCATCAACCAAGGCCAGTCACAAGGCCATCTTCACATATGTCTTCAGTCTCAGAGGCGACAACCCAGCACACCCTGTAAGGGTGGTCAGTCACACCACATACACACCCAGACTCTGCTACACTTTGCTGTGAGGGAAAGGTTAGTTTGCTTTTTATTTGTTGTATTTTGCATTACCTTATTACTTTTTTCTATTTTGAATACTGTGATTTGTTTTCTTTACCTTGTGTTTTACTTGTATTTGGCTTTTAACTGCATATTAAAACTTGAAAAGAGACGACAGCTCGGTCTCTTGTGAGTCACGCAGAAATTTTTTCCCCACCCTGCCACCCGGTTACTATTGTGTTCTTAAACACCACTGTCTTTCTAGTTGTCTGCCTCTTATGTTAATTTGACCATATATCTCATTTCCTCTCTGCTTTTACTGACTTGTGTGATTAAGTGCAAAATTATCATTTTGTGAAATCATTCCCCTTCAACTATTTAAATTTATTGGCCATCCTACTGTATTCCATAGTACCAGGATACAAAAGTGACCACCCCCTTTCAATCTATCTTGCTGTTTTAAAAATAGTGACTCTCCACTAAAACTTAACTTTTTAGACAGGTAAAATTTAAGTTACCTACTTTCACATCTAACTCCTCTAGTGCACACTGCAGTGTTTAGGATAAACCATTTTTTGTCATCTTACCTTTAAGCATCCCTGTGACTAGCACTTTCTTTAAAACCTGCTGGAAAGCACTAGGGAGCCTTAAACTGATACAAGCACTCAACTCTCCTTGTTAATAAGGATAAATTAATCGTAGGCACTAAACAGCCTGTAATGGCACAGTACCTTCCTAAGGTAAGGGAAAACAGCTCTTGTACTTTACAAAAAAAAACCCACCAAACCAGGCATGTCCAAGGGTCAGCTTCTGGTGATTTCTCCTGTCCACCTGCTGAATCTGGGCATACTGGGGCAATGCAGCAATTGCCTCATGTACACAGCCAACCCTCTCCTCCTACCACCCAACACTACAACCTGCGAGAGATGCACTTACATAGCCAAACTGGAAGCAAAGCCCTCTCCACCCAAGATTGTGCTAGACAGTCAAGAGGAGAAGGTTAACACCCACACTACACCTCAAGCAACACATAGCCCTTCTAGACCCACACCACCAACACCCTCATATAGCAACACTAAACCCTCATATGCAGAGGCCATTAATAGTAACCTGTCCAAACAACAAGGACCTCCGAAGCTGAAATGCAAACAAACACCAATCACAACCAAAGTGTCACATACTTCACAACACCACTGTGCCACCCAACAACAGACCCTAAGGCAAGACAATATACCCAACACTTTAGTCATAGGTGACTCTATAGTCAGGCACACTAATGTCCCACTCACCAGGCTGAACAAGGAGAATATTACAGTCAGCAGCCTGTCGGGTGCCAGGATCTGCCACATAACGCATGCACTCAAGTCACTCCACAACAAGTACAAATATGACTCTGTCATTGTCCATGTTGGAGTGAATGACTTGAGACGTACCTCTCTGGACTACATGAAAAGAGACACAGAAGAGCACTCAGATCATGTGGCCCAGGCAGGTATGACTCTAGACCTGCGTAGCATCCTGCCTTCGCCAAGAAAGATACTACAGTATAAGGACAAAATCATTGACTTCAACAATTGGCTAAGCTTCTGGTGTCATTCAAAGGGGATCCAGTATCTGTCTTCCTGGGACGAATGATCAACAGACCACGATGCTTTGCCAGAGATGGTCTGCACCTGTTGCCCTTGGGATTCAGGTTACTGGCTAAGGGTCTTGCCACCCCTATAGTGTCTTTTTTAGGCAAAGTTCAAAGGACAAAACCACCACCGTAACAGATACAAGCATGCAAAATCTGAAGATAATGCTACTCAATGCTAGAAGTTTAAACCTCAAAATGCACTCTCTCGAGGCACTCCTAAAAATTGAGAGCATTGATATCTGTGCAATAACTGAGACCTGGTTCAAGGCTCCAGACAGCACCCCTGCAATACCAGGCTACAACTCGTATCACACTTTTCAGCCACCAAACCAGGACCAAAACACTAAAGGTGGAGGAGTGTCCATATTCACCAAGGATATTCACACCACCAGGCTAGTTGTCCAGCACAATGAGTCTGAAATTCTCCAGGTGCAACTAGTACTAGGTAAGACTGCAATCCAAATTGTAGCTTGCTACAGATTCTCCACCATGCCCCAAGATTTTCACTACACCTTTCTAAACATACTGGAAAATATTAAGATACAATCAAACACCCTAATAGTGGGTGATTTCAATTACCCTGCCAATAACTGGGAAAACTACTCGTGTACCAACACCTTTGCCCAACAGTTCTTGGAATTCATAAATTCCAATGCCCTGGATCAAGTAATCCATAGTCCCACCAGGGGCTCCAATATCCTAGACCTGGTCAATACCAACATGGGAGATCGATGCTCCACACCTATGGTCACTCCCTCGTTGGTCAGGTCTGAACATAAGCTAATCACCCTTGACATCCACATCCCTCCCCCACCCCCTCAGTAAGGAAACCTCCATAAAAAAAAACTTCTCCAAAGCCAACTTCATGCTACTCAAGTCAGAAGTCAGTGACAAACTTCATGACACCCATACAGACGGGACCTGACGGCATCCCAGGCTGGGTACTACATGAACTACAAAATGAACTGGCACCTAACCTAAGTGTCATGTTTAATTATAGCCTCACCTCAGGCTTCATGCCCACTGAGTGGCACACAGCTACAGTTTCCCACTCCACAAGGGGGATCCACCTTGGATTCTGGGAACTACCACCCCATCAGTCTGATGAGCCTGATTTGCAAGGCCATGGAACATATTATCATGGAACTTATAAACAAAAGCATTGGCAAACTTCAAACACAGGACCCTACCCAGTTTGGGTTCATGAAGGGCCGATCTTGTCTCCTGAACCTGACTGACTTCTTCGAATCTGTCTCCAGAGCTGTGGACGAGGGTAAGGCGGTCCACACAGCCTATCTGGCTGGACCTTGCCAAGGCCTTCAACACCATCCCCCACTCTGGAATCATATAAGCTGGGAATTAATCCTTACATCACTTGATGGGTTGCCAACTAGCTTACTGACAGAACCCACACTGTAGAAGTAGCCGACTCCAAATCCAGCTGAAGACAAGTGACAAGTGGAGTACCTCAGGGTTCAATCCTGGAACTGCTCTTGTTTGGCATCTACTTCTCTGAAGTACAGTCCAACACTAAGGGACTGGCTAACAAAGTTTGCAGATGACTGCAAACTGGGAGACATTATTGAATCCCCAAATTATGTGGATATTCTACAAAAGGGCCTTACAGAAACAGACGCTTGGTGCCAGAGCCATGGGCTCAAGCTCAATGCCAAGAAATGTATAGTTATCCCCTTTGGGAAAAAACATGTACCCATCAATTACCACATAGGTGGCAGTACACTAAACACCGAAAGTGTGATAAGAGACTTAGGGACACAGGTGGACAGTGGTCTCACCTTCGATAACCACATTGCCACAACAGTCAGGAAATCCTTCTATGTGGCACACCTCATCACTAAGGGCTTTTCATCCATAAAAAAGGAGGTCATTGTCCCACTGTACTCATCCCTCATTAGACCCGTTATAGAATGAAAGACCTTGTTTGGTATGTACCTCTCAAGGCATCTACAACTGGAAAGGCAGCAGAAATACCTCACTAAAAGAATCACAGGCCTAAAGCACATGCCCTGTGCTGACAGTCTAAAAAAACTCCAACTATACTCTGTCGCATATCATCTACTCAGAAGTGATCTCTGCTTAACATACAAGGCTATGTCAAACCCAGAGCTGTTGGACGTGCTACACTTAAAGAAATCCCAATCCCTCAGAGCCACACGCTCCAGGGATCTAAACCTTGTCATCAATATGAACAAAACATGCTGGAGGAATAGGTTCCTGACCCAGAGACTCCCCAGACTCTGGAATAGACTGTCCATACATGTCGAGCAGAGCGCCTCTTTGGCCCTCTTCAAAAGGAACCTTGACATTTGGATGGGAGATAGGAAATTCACCCCGGGGATCATGTCAGTTGCCCTGCTAGACACGGTTCCAGGGAAGTAAATATTGTTGGAAGAAATAGCCAGGGGATTATTATGGCTAGGCTTGTATAGGCCCTAGGGCCGATAGCCTAGTACCAACCTATGAAACAAAGCTATAGCCAACCCGCTGCAGACAGATTAACAAAAAACATCACCCCCCCCGTCCCACCATCGGTATAGATGGATATGCATAGCACCCACACCCCTCCACTCATCATCAGGGAGCAGATCCATAATGCCTAATCAAAGTCAACAAAAGTAAGTATCCATGGGACCTGATAACATCCCTGTATGCATCCTACATGAACTCAAGCATATGCTCCCAACTCCATTACACACTGTACGCAAGCAAACCTGAGCACCATCGACATCCCATCTGCAAGGAAGATGGCCGCTGTCATCCTTCTACACAAAGGTGAATGATGAATGGTGGATTATGCAATTTACTGGCCCTCATTGGAGGGAACATGACACATCAGGACCAGGAGTGCAATGCAAGTTCATACTGTGCTGATAGATGACAGGGGTATGATGTGGTTGTAAGTGGTGGCTAGTGATAGTCAATGTTGATGCGCAGGCTCTGTAAATAACTTTGGCCAATGTATGAAGTCCTGTGTTGTGTTTCCCTGTTTATGCCTTCCAGGTGACATGCAGCGGCCAAGACAGCCAGCATATACGTCAGCTGAAAATGCAGCCATCACAGATACCATCATCCAGCACCATGGGGTGATGTTTGGCCATAGCCAACACAATCTGCAGGAGTGGACCACCCTGTGGGATGACCTTGTCCACAGAGTTAACAACTTGGGCCCCCATGGATGCACATACGATTAGGTCAGGCATCAGGTGACTGACCTGATATGCCATGACCGGCAAATGGCTGCTGCCGTGGCCAGGGACCGTACCACTACAGTTGGGTGTCCTGCCACACAGGCCCCACTTACACCAGCAGAGGAGCTCCTTGCCAATCTTGGGGCGGCCACCACAAACCAGCAAAGCCAACAAACAAAAGTTGTGGAGGTGGGTGGCACTCGGGCAATAGGTGAGGAGCATCCAGGTAAGGCCCCAGTGCATATCAGTTAAGTACTGTAGCAGTCATACTGGCTTCTGTAGAGTATCTAGATGCATATGTCAGGTCAAACTGCATTTGTGGGTGGGGTTTTGTAATGCATACAAGTTCACATCTATGATGAAGGACAGCAAATTGTGTAGTATCAGAGCTTATACTGTACATGTGCAGAAAAGTATCATTCATCTTGTACCAATGCCACATGTGAGTCTGCTGACAATACATCTCCCCCACAATTACATAGGTACCTTTGGTCTGGATGTGGGACAGCAGCCTGAAGTCAGTGAGTATGGGATTGTCCTGTTGTGGCTCACCAGTACCCCAGGCATGTTAAGGTCATGCATTTTACCATGCACACAACTTTTGCTCTTAGCAATATTGCAATATATGCATGTTCACTTGTGGTGAGGTTAATTGCATTGCACCACAGAGGCCTAATTGCAGGAGATGTAACATATCTGTAGCATACCTCACAACCTGTCATTGCAAGACATCTGGACAAAGACTGACAGAATGGGGGGACAAAGGCCCAAAGCTAGGGACGTATTTTAAAAATTAGTCTTATACAGTGCATATAAAAGGTGTACACACCCCTGTTAAAATGCCAGGTATTTGTGATATACAAAAATGAGACCACAATAAAAGATTTCCAAACTCTTCCAACCTTTAATGTGACCTATAACCTGTACAATTAATTTAGAAAACAAACAAATCTGTTAAGGGAACAATTATGACAAAAAAATGTACAATAAACTTGATGCATAAGTATGCACAGGCTGAAGCTAATACTGTGATGAAGCAACTTTTGATATACTTACAGCATTACATCTTCTTGGGTTCACACCTGCCATCAATTACAGACACTCTTTGATTAACACCAAGTAATGGTCAGCTGTCCTACTAGGATTTTCTTGACATTTACTCAGTTGCCTGCTACAGCAACAGCCATAGTTTGCATAGAGCTTACAAAGCATCAAAGGGATCCCATTGTTGAAAGGTATCAGCACGGAGAAGGGTACAAAAACATTTCCACAGCATTGCATGTACCATGGAAGACAGTAAAGCCAGTCATCAAAAGGTGGTGAAAATATGGAGCAACAGTGACATTGAAAAGAAGTAGACATCCCTCCAAATGTGATGAACAGACAAGAACAAAACTGGTCAGGGAGGCTGCCAGGAGACCTACAGCAACACTAAAGGAGTTGCAGGAATCTCTGACAAGTACTGGTTGTGTACTACATGTGACAACAATCTCCTCTATTCTCCACATGTCTGGCCTATGGGGTAGGGTTTGAAGATGGAAACCTTTTCTCACACAGAACAACATTCAGGTCTGGCTAAATTCTCAGGAACAATACATCAGGTCTCCCAAAAGCATGTGGGAAAATGTGTTATGGTGTAATGAGACCAAGGTTGCACTTTTGGCCACAATTTCAAAAAGTTTGTTTGGCGCAATAACAACACTGTGGATCACCAAAAGAGCACCATCCTCCATGGTGAAGCATGGTGATGGCATGGTGATGGCATTGTCCTGCTTTGGGGTTGCTATTCATAAGCTGGAAGTAGGCCTTTAGCCAGGGTGGAGGGGATTATGAACAGTTCCAAATACCAGTCCCTTTTTGCCCAAAATCTTCAGGTGTCTGCTAGAAAGCTGTAGATGAAGAGGAATTTCACCTTTCCACATGGCGATGACCCAAACCATACATCCAAATAAAAAAAAGGAATGACTTCACCAGAAGATGATCAACATTTTGGAATGGGCCAGCCTGAGTCTACACCTATAGCCAATAGAAAATCTGTGGGGTGCCCTGATGAGGGCTGTGCACAAGAGATGCCCTCGCAATCTGACAGGGCTAGAGGGCTTCTGCAAGGCAGAGTGTGCAAATATTGCTAAGTCAAGATGTGCCATGCTGATAGACACCTTCCCAAGAGGACTGACTGCTGTAATTAAATCAAAACATGCTTTAACAAAGTATTAGTTTAAGGGTGTGCACACTCATGCAACCATCCTATTGTACCTATTTCATTTTCTATGTTACCCCTAACCGATGTGTTTGTTCTTCAAAAAAAAATACAGTATTTAATTTGATTTAAACTGTGTTGAAGGAATATTTAACTGAACTGGCAGTTTTAACTCTGCTCTTCAGTTATTCCCACTCACCCTCCCTGTTTTTGTGTTGTTGTTAATCTTAGTGGCCTTGAAACTGCCCGCCCCTCAGCCTGCCTCTGGGCCCATCTCATTTGCTCACTCAACTGAGTGCAGTGAGATCATATTCTGATTTCAGGCACTCCTACTGTGTACAAAGAGAGCATCTGGGAAACAGACAAAAAAAAAAAAAAATAAAGCTTATTTCCTGCCTTTCCTTTTAAGTGGTATAGACTATTTGTAGGCTTCTGAGCCCCCAAGCCCTTCTGTGTTTGAGGGAAGCCTTCTAGCTTGTTTTTTTTTCTTATAACTAGCCAGTTTTCTAGTTTCAGCACTCAAATCTGTTTCTTTGATCTCAGCACTTGTTCAGATTAAAAAAAAAAAAAAAAATTTCATCTGCTTTTACTGTACTTGTGTTTCTACCTACTTCATTTTACTTTTGCATCATCTTAAAAATACTCAGTTGTATTTATTACTGCTTGGTGTAACTCATTCTAAGCCTTTTGGTTTAAACACTTGGGCTTTGGACCAGTTGTTTTGCACTGAGAGGGTTTGTGGTCTGCACTGTTGTGGCAGAACAGGTAGCTTACATCCTTCTAGGTTGGGAACTGCTGATTGAGGGCTCAGTGTCTGTTATTCTAAAAGTGTATTAATTCTGGTTTAAGCACTTGGGCTTTCAGGCCAGTTATTTTACATTAAGAGGGTTCATGGTCTGCACTCTTGTGGGAGGAGAGGCTGGACTCTGCCCTTCTGAGCTGGGAATTTCTGGTTAAAGGCTTATAGTGCATGCATATCTGAACTGCTTCTTACTGAAGTTGGTGCGCCTTGTTTGCTGTGGCATAGACTGGATTCGGGCCTGCTGGATCTAGCTTTGTTTGTGTAACTTGAGCACTAATCCAGACATTCTCTAAAGTATTCAATTATATTTATTACTGCTTGGTTGTAACTTGATTAAAGTGTAGCTATCATTCTAAGTCTTTTGGATTAAGCACTTGGGCTTCAGACCAGTTTTACATTAGGAAGGTTTGTGGCAAGCACTGTGGTGGCAGGACAGGTAGCTTTCATCCTTCTAAGTTGGGAACTGCTGATTGAGAGCCCAGTGTCCAAGTGTATTAGTTCTGGTTTAAGCACTTGGGCTTCAGGCCAGTTATTTTACATTAAGAAGGTTTGTGGTCTGCACTCTTGTGGGAGAAGAGGCTGGACTCTGCCCTTCTGAGCTGGGAATTTCTGGTTAAAGGTTTATAGTGCCTGAATATTTGAACTGTATCTTACTGAAATTGGTACACCTTGTTTGCTGTAGCATAGACTAGATCCAGGCCTGCTGAATCTAGGTTTGTTTATATGCTTGTTGTTTGTTTGCTTGTTATTTCCCTGGAACGCTAATTCCACCTAATACGTGGCTTCTCAGTGCTTCTGTGGATCACTAGTGATATCTGCATTGCTTACTGTACTTATTTCCTTGTTTCACTTGAAAGAAAGTTACTGTTTGTCGTTTTTGCATTTAGTTACTTGTAACACATTGCACTCAAGTTACCTGGCACTTGCTCACTAAAGCAATTATATAAGTCAGCACTAAAAATTAAAAGCACTACACCCTCACTCCCCACTGGCCCTTGTTTTCAATTATTAAGGAATTCCCAATATTATTCTAGCATGTCCAAAGGTCAGTTGTCAATCTCCTCTCGGTCCAGCTGGTGAATCTGGGAATCCTGAGGCAATGTTATAACTGCCTCATGTACACAGACAACCCTCTCCTCCTCCCACATAACACAAATACTTGCGAGAGATGCAGCTATTTAGCCAAACTGGAGGCTGAGCTCTCTCAACTCAGGACTGGCAAGACCAGACAGGAGGAGAAGGCAACTACACACACCACAAAACCAGCCTCACATAATGCTACCACACCACTGAATCAAACACATAAACACACAAAGACATACTCGGAGGCTCTGAGTAAAAATTTACCTAAACAGCAGAGGCCTCCAAAGCAGACATCCAAACAACTGCTACCTCAAGACACCCCACAAGCAACACATAAACCACAAAATCAGTGTGCAAAGCAGTCACAGCCCTTAAGGCCAAATACAACACCAAACATACTTGTCATAGGTGACTCCATAGTCAGACACACTGACGTCCCACTCACCAGGCTGAACAAGGAGAGGGTCACAGTAAGCTGCCTATCGGATGCTAGAATCCGCCACATAACACAAGCACTCGGGTCACTCCATGGCAAGTACAAATATGACACAGTCATTGTCCATGCTGGTGTGAACGACCTGAGACGTACCTCCCTGGACTACATGAAAAGAGACATAGAGGAGCTCTCTGATTATGTAGCCCAGGCAGGTATGACCCTGACCCTGAGCAGTATCCTTCCTTCACCAAGAATGATGCCACAATATAGAGACAAGATGATCAGCTTTAACAATTGGCTTAATGTCTGGTGTCATTCAAAGGGGATCCAGTGTCTGTCTGCCTGGGATGACATGCTTGACAAGCCACGCTGCTTCGCAAGGGCGGCTTCCACCTGTCACCCTGGGATTCGGATATTGGCTAAGGCTCTTGCCACCCCATAGTGCCTTTTAGGCAAGGCTCAAATTCTAAACCTACCACCCTAGAAAACAAAAATGGGAAGAAACTGAGGGTAATGCTGCTCAATGCCAGAAGTCTAAATCTCAAAATGCACACACTCGAGGCCCTTCTCAGTATGGAGAACATCGATGTCTGTGCTGTAACTGAAACCTGGTTCAAGGCTCCTGAGAGCACCCCGGCACTATTAGGTTTTACCTCATATCATGCGTTCCGACCCCAAAACCCGGACCACACCACAAAAGGAGGGGGTGTATCCATATTCATAAAGGATACCCACACCTCTAGGTTGGTGGCAACGCACGAAGCTTTGGAAACCATCCAGGTGCAACTAACCATAGGCAAAACTGCTCTACAAATTGTAGCATGCTACAGGCCACCCTCTCAAACTCAGGAACCCCACACAGCCTTCCTGAAGACACTGCAGGGTATAAATGTATCTCCAAACACCATCATATTGGGTGACTTCAACTACCCGAATATAGACTGGGAACATTACTCAAGCCCTAACTTTCTAGCCCAACGGTTCCTGGAGTTCATAAATTCAAATGCCATGGAACAGCTAGTCACTGTTCCCATGAGAGGAGAAAATATACTAGATCTCATTATCACAAACATGGGGACATAATGCTCCACACTGGAAGTATATCCCTCATTGGTGAGATCTGATCATAAACTAATCTCACTGGAAATCCACATCCCGCCCCACCCCAAACAAAAAGACCACAGTGAAGAACTTCTCTAAAGCAAACTTCACACTACTCAAGACTGGTGTGGTATCCTTCAAGGCCCCTGAGCCAGTGGAAACCACAACCCAAGCTGCGGAAGCCCTTACAAATGCCTTCTATGAACACCTCCAGGACTGCATGGATCAGGCAATCCCAAATAAAACCAAGACTCTTTCCACAAAGGGCAAACGTCCAGTCTGGTGGACCCCAGCCATTAACAAACTTTACAATAAGAGGAGAAAGCTATTACATGATAGAACAAAATCCATAAAAGGGAAGTCAGCCCTGATCATTATTAGTAAAAAAATACGAGCACTCATAAAATCAACTAAGGCCAATTTTGAGAGAAAAATTGCCATGGATTCAAAGGACAATCATAAGGCCTTTTTCAGCTATGTTAGGAACCTGGGTGGAAACTCCCATATATGCTCAGAATCAGTCCAAAATGATACAAAAATCACTGAACCCACAGACATTGCCAACATACTGGCAGACAGGTTCAGTGCAAACTTCACCCCCTCTCCCTAAAGGAGAGATAACTATCCCAGAGTGTAGCCTCCCAGACATCTCAAATGCGCAGGTGAAAGCTGCTCTCTCTAAAGCTAAAAACACAGCATCAATGGGACCGGATGGTGTCCCCGGCTGTGTGCTACATGAGCTAAATGAGGAATTAAACCCGCACATAAGGCAGCTGTTTAATCTCAGCCTTACCACAGGATACATGCCCAAGGAGTGGCGTACGGCAACTGTGGTCCCACTCCACAAAGGCGGTGCCTCTACGGACCCTGGTAATTACCGCCCCATAAGCTTAACAAGTCTAGTCTGCAAAGCTATGGAGAGGATCATAATGGAGCTCATAAACAAAGATACAGGGGACTTGCAGACATTGGACCCGACCCAGTTTGGCTTTGTCAAGGGCAGATCATGCCTTTTGAACTTGGTCGACTTCTTCGAAACAGTCACCAAGGCCATTGATGAGGGAAAGGCAGTCCATACAGCCTACCTTGACCTTGCAAAGGCTTTCGACACAATACCCCACTCGGCTATTGTAGAAAAACTTACCAGCTTAAATGTAAACCCATATGTCACAAGATGGGTTGCAAACTGGCTTAAGGACAGAACCCACAGGGTTAGAGTTGCTGGCGCTATGTCAGACTCCAAGCCGGTCACAAGTGGTGTCCCACAGGGCTCGGTCCTTGGCCCCTATTGTTGGCATCTACTTCTCAGAAGTACAGGCCAACATGGGAGGACTTTGGCTGACAAAGTTTGCAGACGACTGCAAACTGGGCGCCATAGTGGAAAGTGCATCGGACACGGATATCCTTCAGAAGGGACTCACGGAAACAGATAGCTGGTGCCAGAGCCATGGCCTGAAGTTAAACGCCAAAAAATGTATAGTCATACCCTTCTGGAAAAACAAGGTAACCCCAAGCTACCATATAGGTGGCAATCCACTAAGCACAGAAGAGGTTATCAGGGACCTGGGGACCCAGGTTGACAGTGGCCTTTCTTTTGACACTCACGTTGCTGATCAGGAAGGGATTCACATCCAGATCTAGTGAGGTCATTGTTCCCCTGTACTCTTCACTTATCAGACCAATGATCGAGTACAATGCCCCATTCGGGATGTATCTCACCCGACATATGCAGCAATTGGAGAGACCCCAAAAGTTCCTCACCAAAAGGATAAAGGGACTCCAAAATCTGTCATGTGCTGCCAGATTGAAGAAACTCCAAATCTATTCAGTCGCATACCGTCTGCTCAGAGGTGACATGTGCCTGATATACAAGGCCATGTCCAACCCGGAATTAATGGACATGCTCCACCTCAAAAAATCCAAATCCACCAAAACCACTAGAGCAAGCGACTTAAACCTTAGCACAGATATAAATAGGACGTGCTGGAGGGATAGATTTATCACTCAGAGACTCCCTATGCTGTGGAATAAGATCCCAGTTCATGTGAGGCAGAGCACCTCGCTGGCTCTGTTCAAGAGAAATCTTGACCTGTGGATGGGAGATCGTAGGTTTACCCCAGGAATCATCTCTGTGTCACTGCTGGACAGAGGCACAACAAACTAATGGGTACAGTATTTTTTCATATAAGGGGTAGCATAAGCCACAAAACTTTGGGCTAGGCTTATAAATGCCTTAGGGCAGATAGCCTAGTATAAACCTATGAACATATGAACCTAATTGGATTGCTCAGGTTATTGGTCACATTAAAGTTGGGAAACATTATGGCATGATTTATGTGGTCTCATGTTATATATCAGAAAAACTTGGCATGTTAACAGGGGTGTGTACACTTATTATATCCAGGGAGTAACCAGTTTTGTTTTAACATACATTTACTGCAAGTTTTGAAGTGTGAAACTCAAGTTATGTCATTAATTAGTGGCGCCAATCCTCAGATTATCCCAGTAATGTGTAAGACAAACAGGATTTATGAGGAACATACCAAAAGTATGAGCCACACATCTAGACATTCAGCGAAACTCTGTACAGTTGAGAGTTATGTTCTGTAGGAGTTGCCACTGTGCTATACAGGTGAACAGCAATAATGTGTACATGGCTGCAGTCTGTGCTAGGTGAAGGTCCATCACCTACTAACAATACTCATGTATCCCAGAGGTGTATATTAGTAGTAACATTAAGTGGAAAGGGCTGCACTGCATGATGCTGAGGGCCTGTCCAGAGCGTGTATGTTGTGGTCTGACTGTGTCGTGAATGTCACCAGTTGGCTATTGTGAGGTCTGTGTAATGCCTTTGTGCTACCTCACCTGTATGTGTCTGTGTGTGTGTATCTCACATACACTCTAGCACACACACGCACAGGATCACACTTGCCAGTGTTGGGTTTATACTGTTGTTCTGCAGATGCTGTCTTTATGATTGGCTGACTATGATGCATTCCACCTGTCAGCTATGTTATGTGTACTTGATTGCTTTTAGTCTGCTGTTTCCTTTTTTTTTTTTCTTTTTTTTCCATTCCCATTTCTGCCCCTTTTAAGCCCTGAGGTGCACCGTGCAAACCCGGTGCCCAAATGTAAACAGTCCTGCTATTTCCATTTTTTTTGTTTGTTTTACACCTGGTGCTTGCCACGCAAACCCGTTTAGCTAAGTAAACAATGAGAAATGGCCCTCCCCTGGACAGGAACATGCTGTTCATTTTATGGAATAAGTCAATACAGCCTGAGACGCACACCCTTGCTTAGCTGTGCTTAGCTAAGCTTATCTGGGAGCTGTGGAGCTCCAATGTGCTTACACTAAGCATGACACACCCCCTTTTCATGTCAGCTGCTTCTGTAGAAGACTGAGTAGAGGGACGGGATTTTTAGCTTATCTGTGTAGGGTAGATGTTTGAGGCCGTAGATTCTCTGGGTGAGGAACCTCTGTGGTCTCTCCAGTTGCTGCATGTGCTTTGTGAGGTACACGCCAAAAGGTGCATTGTACTCAATAATGGGTTGTATAAGGGAAGAATACAGGGATGTTATGACCACCTTATCCCTGAATGAGATACCCTTACTAATGAGGTGGGCCCTATGCAAAGCTTTTCATACAACGGAGGCAGTATGGTGGTCAGAAGTCAGTTTGCTATCAACCTGTGTGCCCAAGTCTCTCATGTCTGATTGTATGCTTAGTACCTTATCAATGTGATAATTTGTGTGGACCTCACTCTCCCCAAAAGGGATAATGATGCATTTTTTAGCATTCAGTTTGAGGCCATGTTTCTGGCATCAGTCATTTGTTTGGGTGAGACCCTCTTGGAAGATATCCACATCACTAGGGGAATTGATGACAGCCCACAGCTTGCAGTCATTTGCAAACATGGTCAGCCATAGCCATAAGTTCATAGGTTGGTACTAGGCTATCAGCCCTAGGGCCTCTACAAGCCTAGCCATAACAATTCCCTGGCTATTTCTTCCCACACTATTTACTTCCCTGGACCCCTGTCTAGCAGGGCAACTGACATGATCCCCGGGGTGAAGTTCCTTTCTCCCATCCAGTCATCAAGGTTCCTTTTGAAGAGGGCCAGAGAGGCACTCTGCTTGACATGTATGGGCAATCTATTCCAGAGTCTGGGGAGTCTCTGGGTCAGGAACCTATCCCTCCAGCATGTTTTATTTATTGTGATGACAAGGTTATGCGACAGAGTAT
Organism: Protopterus annectens; assembly: GCF_019279795.1. Taxonomy (NCBI): domain Eukaryota; kingdom Metazoa; phylum Chordata; order Ceratodontiformes; family Protopteridae; genus Protopterus; species Protopterus annectens. The sequence goes on from NC_056725.1 coordinate 560,584,609, forward strand.
AGCTGGAGTTTTTTAAGGCGGTCAGCATAGGGCATCTGCTTTAGGCCTGTGATTCTTTTAGTGAGGTATTTCTGCGGCCTTTCCAGTTGTTGCAGATGTCTTGAGAGGTACATACCAAATGGGGCGTTGTATTCTATAATGGGTCTAATGAGGGATGAGTACAGTGGGACAGTGACCTCCTTTTTTCTGGATGAAAAGCCCTTAGTGATGAGGTGTGCAACACAGAAGGATTTCATGACTGTTGTGGCGATGTGGTTATCGAAGGTGAGACCACTGTCCACCTGTGTCCCTAAGTCTCTTGTCACACTTTTGGTGTTTAGTGTACTGCCACCTATATGGTAATTCACGGATACATGTTTTTTTCCCAAAGGGGATAACTATACATTTCTTGGCATTGAGCTTGAGCCCATGGCTCTGGCACCAAGCATCTGTTTCTGTAAGGCCCTTTTGTAGAGTATGCACATAATTTGGGGATTCAATAATGGCTGCCAGTTTGCAGTCATCTACGAACTTTGTTAGCCAGAGTCCCTTAGTGTTGGCCTGTACTTCAGAGAAGTAGATGCCAAACAAGAGTGGTCCCAAGACTGAACCCTGAGGTACTCCACTTGTCACTTGTCTGGAGCTGGATTTGGAGTCGGCTACTTTTACAGTGTGGGTTCTTTCAGTAAGCCAGTTAGCAACCCATTGGGTGACGTAGGGATTAATGCCCAGTTTAGTAAGCTTGTCTATGATTCCAGATTGGGGAATGGTGTCAAAGGTCTTGGCAAGGTCTAGATAGGCTGTGTAGACCACCTTACCCTTGTCCATGGCTCTGGAGACTGATTCGAAGAAGTCAATCAGGTTCAGGAGCAAGATCGGCCCTTCACAAACCCAAACTGGGTGGGGTCCAGTGTTTGAAGGTTGCCAATGTCTTTGTTTATAAGTTCCACTATATTTGGCCTGCACTTCTGAGAAGTATATCCCAAACAGCAGAGGCTCCAAGACTGATCCCTGGGGTAAACGCTTGTTACGAGTCTGCTACTTGAGGTGGCTTTCCCTATTTTGACTAGGTGGGTTCTGTCAGTGAGCCAGTTTACTACCCATCTGGTAACATATCGATTGATGCCTATTTGAGAGAGTTTATCTATTATACCTGAGTGGGGAATAGTATCGAAGGCTTTGGCCAGGTCAAGGTAGGTGCTATGCATCATCTTCCCCCGTCTATGGCCTTGGTGACTGTCTCAAAGAAGTTGACCAAATTTAACAGGCATGACCTCCCTTTGACAAAACCAAACTGTATGGGATCAAGTGTCTGGAGGTTGCCAATGTCCTTGTTAATGAGGTCCATGATAATTTGCTCCATGGCCTTGCAGATCAGGCTAGTTGTGCTGATGGGTTTATAATTTCCTGGATCGGTGGATGCTCCACCTAAAATGATGACAATAGCTGTCCTCCACTCGGCTGGGATGAAGCCAGTACTCAGGCTTTGGTTGAATAGGGTGCCTAATGGTGTTGTAAGTTCCTGTCTGTGTTTATGTACGATGCAGCCTGGGATGTTATCGGGTCCCATGGAGGCTGTATTTTTTGCCTTTGAGAGGGCAGTAATGACTTACTCATTAGAGACAAGGGAAGGGGGGCAGGTACTGGGTATGTCCTGTTTTACTGATGGGAGGACAGAAGAGTGAAATATTCACTGAACCTGTCTGCCAGCAGGTTGGCTATATCTACAACATTTGTGTATGTTGTGTCCTTGGCTACCAGTTCTGAGCAGATCTGGGTGCTTCCCTTGAGATTGCAGACATATGTGAAGAAGGCATTATGATTGTTTTTAGTAGATGTGGCCAGTTTGGACTTGAAGTTTGCTTTGAAGGATTTCACTAGTGCTCTTATTTGCTTGTTCAGGCTAAGGAGAGATTGCTTCCAATTAGACACCTGCTCCTTATTGGTCCTGGACAGCAATTTTTTCCTTTTATTATAGAGTTTATTTATTGTAGATGTCCACCAGACAGGTTTACTCTTCCTTGATGAGGCTGATTTCATCCTGTCTGGTATTCTGGATTCCATGCAGCTATACAAATGCTCATATAGTACTTTGGTGTAGTTTGGACATATGTGCCAGTTCCTGTGGAGGGGGAGGGGCCTGTGAAGCTGTTTATACCTTCCCTCAGGAGGTTGTAATCAGCTTTGGAGAAGTTTTTTGTTTGACCCTAGCTGGGGGGGGGGGGGGTCGGGGGAGATAGTGACTTCGAAAGTGACTGCTTTGTTGTCGGATCTTACCAGGGATAATGACACTGTAGGGATGCTGCACTGGTTACCCATGTTGGTTAATACCAAGTCGAAGATATTTTCACCCCTTCTGGGGGTGTCAACCAACTGGTCCAAGGCATTTGCATTGACGAAATCAAGGAATCTCTGGGCATTTGAGTTTTGGCATGAGTAATTCTTCCAATCTATGGGTGGATAGTTAAAGTCACCCAGGATCAGTGTAAAGGGGTGAATCTTGATAGATTTGAAGAGATCCAGATAGGTGGAGTGGGCATTTTGAGTCAGAGTTGCAGACCTATAGCTAGCTATGATTTGAATAGGGCTCTTGTCAATTGTTGACTTCACCTGGAGTGTTTTCTGTGCATCATACTGTTTGACCAGCCTAGAGGTGTGTATGTCTTTTATATATATTGCAACTTCATCTCCTTTTGTATTGCTGCCCACGGTTTGGGGTCTGAATGAATGATAGGATGAGTAACCTGGTATGGCTGGGGTGCTCTCTTTAGCTTTGAACCAGGTTTCTGTGACTGCACAAATGTCAGCTTCTTCCATGGTGAAGAATGCTTGCATTTGTGCAGTTTCATGTTTAGACTCCTAGCGTTTAGCAGCATGACCTTTAATTTACATTTTGATGAAATTTTCATGTTGGTAGTTTTGACCTCATGGCATTGCCTAAAAAAGGCACTATGGGGAAGGCAAGAGCCTTTGTCAGGAGCCTGAAGCCCAAGGGAGACAGATGCGGGCCATCTCTGGCAAAGCATCATGGTTTGTCGATCATGTCAGCCCAGGCTGTCAGGTTCTGGATCCCCTTGGAATGATACCAGAATAAAGTCAATCATTTTCTGTTTGTATTGAGGCATCATTCTGGGTGACGGTAGAATGCTGCTTAAGGCTAGGAACATACCTGCCTGGGACACACAGTCAGCAAGCTCGATCATGCCTCTCTTCATATAGTCCAGGGAGGAACTTCTCAAGTCATTCACTCCACCATGGTCTATGACAGAGTCATAACAGTACCTGTTGAGAAACTTGAGTGCATTGGAGATATGGCGGACTTTGGCACCTGACAAACAACTAACCATGACTTTTTCCGTATCCAGTCTGGTGAGGGGCACATCTGTGTGTCTCACAATGGAGTCTCCTATGACTATGTTGGGTTTATGTTTAGGCCTTACTGGCTGTGAGACACAGGTGTGTGGACTATGTGTGGTCTGTGGTGCTGTGGGCTGTGGAGTTCATGTGTGTTTATGCTTTGGAGGTCTCTTTTGTTTGGGTATGCTTTTGTTGTGGACCTTTGCATATATGGGGGGGGGGTTCTGTAGGTGTGGATGGTGTTTGAGGTGTGGTGTTCATGTTGCCAACCTTCTCAGTGCCAGATATACTGGTTTGTGGGGGAGAGAGTAATGACACTAGGTGCTTGATGCATTTGCATCTCTCACAAATTGCGTTCCTAGGTGGTAGTAGTAGATGGTTGTCCATGTACATGAGGCAGTTGCTACACTGTCTCAGGATGCACATATCAACCAGACTGGCAGGAGAAAATGTAGGAAATTATCCATCCATATTTGTCAGAAACTGAAAGAGCTAAGAGGGTAAAGGGAGGAAGGTCTAAGAGTAGTACTACTAGATGATAACACAAGTGTGTACAAATCTGTAGCTGGAATACTAAAAGGGTTAAAAATGTGCAGCTGAAGCTCTGGATGCAGCAGATCTCTATCTAGACTATGCTACTCAATTTTAAGGTTAAGACCGCAGTTAAAAAAACTCACAATGAAGCACAAATTAATCACTTATAGTCAAAAGAACAGAACTCGCAGTATGAAAAAATACAGTTAAACAGTATTGAATTGTAGTAGATAGCAAGGAAATATAGTTAATCAGTAGATTACTTTAAAACAGTAGCTCATAATCACTGTAACAGACAGCACAAATAAAGCAGCAGTTCAGTAGAATACTGTCATCAATTTAATGAGGCTACCAACAAGCAATAATAAATACGGCAAACTAAATGTAGTTGAACTCCTATGCACAAGCAGCAAAATGAATTAGGAAGAGGTACAGTTTTTGCAGTTTGTTTAAACCAATACAAAATGCATTAAAATGTCTTTTAACTGCCATTTTCAGAAAGTTACCCAAATTGTGTCAGATTTATTGCTACAAATATTCACTAATGATCTGGGTATCTAACTCAGCAGAGAAAGTCTTTGAAATAAAAACCATCCAAGTCCATTTTAAATAAGTGTATATTACATTTCAAATGAACTTTCCACTATTCTTTATATGATGAAAACTCTTAAGAAATCTTCAAAGATTTCTAATACCTGTTCTGAAGGCACAGTTATGACTCATCGAAGACTCACCTCCATCTCTCGCCGCAAGCATCATTGATTCTACAAGGAAGTTTGCCAGAACCTTGGAACTAGTGAGTGAAAACATTTAATGCCTAAATAATTGGGTGTGCCTGAAAAAAGTAAAGATATTATATTTTTACCTTTCCCCAGCTGGCAGATAATGATATGTTTAATGTATTTAGCATGTCTAACTGAATAAATTTCAAGTTTTATCAGAAGTAAGAGTAAGAATAATTTGCTGTATATTTACCATCTGTTTCTCATTAGAAATCCTTTAAAAGTCCTGTGATTGATAAATGACTGATTTAAGGCACAGAACTAAAGAATGTGAGTTTGGTGATTTGCTTCATTCATTGTTTAGACAGAATTATATGTTGTGTATGAGAGTGTGTACTGAAAAGTAAGCTACTGTCTGAAATGAATTCAGCATTGTGAATACGTAGAGAGCAGCAGAGTTAACCAGTATTCAAATGAAAGAGCTTGCGGAATATTTGGATTTCTTTAAAATTAAAATGAAGCAAAAGTCTTTTGGTAATAGACAAAATGCTACCGTAAAATCAAAGCAAGTGTGACTAACAATACGGCCGAAAGAAAGCTCCAGTAGGAGATATGACTGATTAAATTATTGATAAAGTGAGGCTGATATAACAGCACCTGTTTTGTTATAGGTGTGATAATTAACAGAAAGCTACTTTTATCTCTTAATAGCATTTCATTATGTTCAAGTGATTCATTTTTTGGAAGTATGCAAACCACGAAAAAAGTCAAAATCTGTTTTGCCAAGAAGTTGAAGCTACTAAAGTAAATGACAATGTGAATGAAATTTTGACCAGCACCTAGACTGACCAATGTAAGTCAAGCAGAAATCTGTTTCTGGGTGCTATGGACTTGCATATTGAGAGTCTGTAGAAATTTCTGCATTGAGCTCAGAAACCCAAATAAATGTGTCAATGTAAAAATGCATAAATAAATGAATTATTAGCTATTAGGGATGAGAGATACATCATTAAATTAATGTGAGCTCATTAAACCAACTGGGATGGAAAAATTCCCTGCTTTATTACGGAGTTATTTTGAACGCAAACAAATACTTCGGTCAAAATTTTCTTTTGTGTTCAAAAACTAAGAGTATGACTTAATGCTATGCGGTTTGTCAGTTCAATAACCTTATATAATAAGAGGGTCTTCATATGAATTGATGGGTATAATTCAGCAAATCCACAGTGAGCATGTGCAGGAGCAAAGCACAAGAGAGTGCAATGCAGTTACAGTCAAGATTTGCACATTCACAGAGACAGTGATTCACAGTCACTAAGATAATGATGTTGCAGAGTTGCAATATTGGTGACTCACTTGCTCAAAGAAGCAATGACTTGCACATCCATGTAATCAAAAAAAGAGAACCCTTAGCAATGACTTGCATTATAAAGTAATGTGGGATTACAAAGCACATTCAGGGCTTTTTTAACAGGCTCATAACATTTTTTGCAGATAAGGTTGGCAAATCTAAGTCTGATATAATACTTTCATCAGAGAAAACTGTCAATTTCTTTTGTCATACTGAAAAAGGCTTAATTACAGTTATTGTAAATATATTTTTGACTGGCTAGAGAGACAACAAAGACAAAAATGTGTTACTGATTTGAGCCTAGTATAGCTTCGATGAAATTCATGAGTTACCAGGACTGATGTTTGAATCCAGCAGAGTGATTTTTCCTAGTCATGCACATAAAGTCATGTTGCAAAAAATATATGAAGCACATTTAGGAATTGGCAGGTGCAAAAAAAGGGCACATGCATCTTCTTTTGGCCAAGTGTACCTAAAGGCATCCTGCCAGATGTACATCTCTTTAGTAACTGATTCTACAAATTGCAATCACAAAAGACCACAATTTCTTAAGATAACTGAAACTCAAAACTGCAAAATAAATAAATAAATAAATAAAAAGTCACTACAAAAGCATTTTTATAGGGAAGCCTTTCCTCCCAACATGTAGGCAGGGGGCTATTCCCCTATACCACTGCAATTTCTGTATGCTAATTTTAATATTGCTGTATATTGTTGAAGGAAGATCCCAAGATACCAAAATGTTTGTCTTTTGATACCAGTTATAGGAATTGCACATTAATGATCACACATTACTGCTGATTGTTAATCAGTGAATAGTATTATTGCCTCATAAAGATTCTATGGTTTTGTGATAGGTTGGAGTGCCTTCTGTAAGGAACCCACTTGTCATACCTGGCTTTTTTCCGGGTGCTCTGGTTTATTCCAAGATATCAAAAATGTGTGGTAGGCCGATTGCTGATTCTAAATTATCCATAGGTGTGTGTGCAGCATGTGCATGATGCAGAAGGAAGGCGATGCAGAAGGAGGGCTTAGCAATCTACTTTCATTTTGTACCTGATTAGTCAGCTCTGCCAGTTGCAATGGGTATTTATTCCTTGTATACTTTTAGTAAGTTATCTGTGTGGGCGTTCCAGTTATTGCATGTGTCTAGACCGATACCTGAAAAGGGGGCAATTGTACTCAATATTTGGCCTAATGAGGGCTGAATAATGTATCTCTATCCAGACATTCTCAGATAATGAGGACATCTCTCTGGGGCAATGTAAACATGCATTTAACCAATCAGCAAAAAGATCCAGGGAATGATACATCAGCTACAATAGAGATGGAGTATATGCATTCCATATTCCTTAAAGAAATTCATAGGAAGGCTATGAAAATTCTAAAGGGCCTAGAAGAACTTACCTATGAGGATCAGATGATTAATTCAGTATTAAATATATCTAGTCTGCAGAAACCATTCAGGTACTTCACATTTTCTGTGTGCATTTCATGCTGAATCAAAATTAAACCATAAGTAAAAGGATACAGATGTGAATAAAATAAGATGTCATCCATGGGTTTCTTTCCATTACAGAAATACTCAGTGTTCCATTATATTATTTGCAAAATTGACCACAGGTCTTCCATTATATTCTTGAATAACTGACTACAGGTGACGGCTTGGAGGTCAGCAGCAGCACCAGGTGAAGCAGCAATGAATTATACATAGAATGTCACCACAGTAACAGCATTTATAAATGCCAGTGTGGGGCTCCCTATTGGAAATGTGAGTCAATACTGAGAGATCTGACACCTCATAAATTAAAGAGTGATTTTGACAAAATAAATAAAACAAAATATGCAATTTGTTGGAATCCAAAAACGTACCACGAAGCCCTTGTACCAGCAACAACAAGTAGGTAGTCTTAACGAATTTATTTATCACAAACGTTTTCGCCGCACAAAGGTGCAGCTTCCTCAGAGAAAACAAATTAACAATGAGGTAAAAGTGCACGCCCCTTTTATACAAAGCAAAAGGGAAATGACAACATGATAAGGTGAAACTCATTGTAGTAATTGGTAAACAAGTAGAAGCCTTCACAAGAACAACTTGTTCCTCAAAGAGAAAATGCAAACATTAATTCATGTTAGTAATAAGCATTTCAAAGTGTGGAATGTTACCAAAGAAATAAACATAAAATTTAAAATGACATATTTAAAATTCTTAAAATATGTGAAAGAAATCATAACGTTAAAGTAAAAATTCAACATAAGAAGTCATTCAAATAGCAACTCATAAAAAGTAAGTATAATATGCAGTAATGGATTACATCTTAGTACAAAAGTAATGGTAATCCATTATAAGTATGAACCATAATGAGCAACTGTGTACCTTAAAGATATTATTGTATAAACAACAATAATAACTAAAATCTAGGCAATATTTAACATGAGAGGTGCTACAACAAAGGCACGTCACATGAAGTCAGAAACAAAAAATTTGTATATTTTAAAAAGTCTTTATGTATGCATAAGAAAGTAAGGAATATCTACAAAGGGGTACTACCTTAAATAGCTCCTCAATTTGAGTACTGCTGAGATGTTACAGTTTTCGTTTAAACCGGTAGCAAAATGCGTCTAAACGCAGTTGCCACTCCAGTTCACGTACTTCTAAGAGTAGAGTTATTGGGCCTCCCTGGATGTTATTGGTCACTTGATCTATGGCCATAAACGAGAAAGAGTGCCCAGGGTGGTTGGCAATGTGTTTAGCCAAAGCGTTAACGTCAGAGTTTTTCTTAATTGCATACATATGCTCATAGACACGGTCCCTAAGTCTGCGATCAGTCTTTCCCAGATAAAATGAGGGACAGCAATCACAAAGAGCCAGGTATACAACTGATCTACTTTCACAGTTGAGTGGAGCTTGGATTAAAACTTCCTGTCCCTTATAGTGTAGGTCTGCCCTACCTTCATTTTGTAACACCAGTTGCAAAACCACATGGGTACATCCCTGCGCCTGTTAAAGGTTTTTAGTTAGGTCCCTCTGTAGAAGTTCCTTAAGATTGTTGTTCCTCTTGAAGACAAAATTAGGACAGGGGCCTAATTTCTCAGAGAGGCCAGGACTCCCCAAGATGAATTGCCAGTTTTTCTTAATCAATGCAGTGGTAGTCTGAGTGTTAAGACTAAATGTGTGGACGTAACTAATGGCAAAATCGCGTACATGGTTGGTCAGAGAGATGTCATTAGGAGAGGGGGAACACTCAATGGGTGACAGTAGTGTGTTGTTAGAACTAAGGTCAAGTAGTACATGGCTTTGCAAGATAGGTTTATAAACCCGTTTATCCTTTTGGCTGTAACTTCAAGCCTAATTTCATCAATGAGATTCCTCGGGTAACCCTATTAAGGAACATGTTACACAAAAGTGTGCATTCGTTCTGGAAGGTGTCAAAATCACTACACATTCTAACAGCCCTAACCATTTGGCCCTTCACAATAGATTTCTTTTGTTTGAAGGGATGGTGGCTTGTGAAGTGCAAGAACGAATTGCAGTAAGTTGGCTTTCTGTAAACACAAGATGTGTAGGTGTTCCCTTCCTTTCTCAACTTTACATCGAGGTAATCGATTTCTACAGGTGAAAAATTAGAAGTGAATTTCAAGAAGTCAGTAGTACCATTTAGAAACTGTAAGAAGTCTACGGCTTCTGTGTCATTACCATGGAAGAGGATGAAAATATCATCCAGGTAACGTGTGTAAAATTTCACTGTCTGCATCCTTTCACTGGAAAAAGGAAGTTCTTTTCCCAAAAACCCATAAAGAAGTTGGCGACTGAGGCCCCACAAGGCGAGCCCATCGCCACGCCTTTTCTGTAAAAGTAATCCTTATCAAAAGGAAGTAATTACATGAAAGGACTATGTCCAAGACTTCTGTAACCAAGTCAATTTCAGTCTGTGGTGCTCCACAGTCTAAAAGCAGGAGGAAATCCATTCCACAGCTTCTTGGTGTGGAATGGAGGTGTATAAGTCAACAACGTCGATGGTGAGAAAATTATTCCCATCATCGAGCGGAATGTTGTTGAAGTTGTCTAAAAAGACCAGGAGTCTTTACATACACCCGAAGGTCCTTCAGGTATTTAGACAGGATAGTGTCTACCAATCTGGCGCTGGGATATGTCATAGATGATCTACCATCAACCAGCGCGCATGGGGATTATTGACATCCTTATGGACCTTGGGGATGCCAAACATGACTGGAATTTTTGGCATAGAGATGTCGATGTAATTGTAAGTTTCTATGTCAATCTTACCCTGCAAGAACAAGTCACGGAAGACGCCCTCATCATACTATGGAGTACGGTGTATTTCATTGAGAGAAGCAGGGAATAGGCAGGTGTGTTAAGGACATCGAGCATTTTTCGTTATACAGTGAATTGTCCATAATTACAAGTCCACCCTTTATCAGGTTTGACTACTCGAACTGGGTAATGACATAATTCATCTAAGAGGGAGACTTGTTCTTTAGTAATGTTATACCGAGGAGTTTCGGTATAACTATTACATGCCTTAAAGGAATGTCTGATGTCTGCTTCACAGATCCTTTCAAAAGCTGGAGAGAAGGGTGGATGGGGGGGTTATACACACTCGGTAGTTTGAGAGAATCATGTGGCAAGGCAACTTCATTGCTAAACAGTAACTTGAAATTTAACTTTCGGACAAAGCATTTTAGTTCAATAAGTTCCTTGGATATGTCACCCATTTTACTAGGGACAAATGTGTAACCAAGGAAAGTAACTCAACTAATTCCTCCCTTAGTTCCAAGTCTGTGAAATTGTAAATAGTGAAGTCCCTTTACGGTTAAGTATAATTCTTGGACCTTGATGTAGGAAACAAGGGTTAAGGTCAGCAGTCGTGGTGAAGGAGGAAGAGACACCTGCTGTGTAAGAGAAATGAGAGTCCGAACAGTCAAGAACTGAGAGACCAGAGACAGCTTCTTCCGCTTCTATCTCTTGTTGTGGAACTGTCGGTGGTTGCGGTTGCCTAAAATACTGTTGTTGTTTTTGTTAGTATTGGTCCTATTTGTGTTGGTGTTATTATTGCCTTGATTACCCTTCTTAAACCCTTTAATCCTGTCACTGCGTCTAGGGCCTACCTCGTCCACTCCTACCTCATCTTCGTGAAAGTGAGGGCTGGCCGAGACAGGGTGGGGTGCAGGGTTAGGATGTTCCTGGTGGGTACTAGTAGTAGTGTTGTGAGATTCAGAAGCCTGTAATTTAGGATATGCAACGTTATCCTGATAAGCCAATCTGTCTCTGACTAATTTTTATTTTTGTTAAGCTTTAGTTTGACAAGAAGCGTGTTAATACTAGAAAGGGTATGGTCATAGTCGAACCTGTACCTTACAAAATTCAAGTCTGCTTTAATCTCCTTGTCTAAAACATCAATCTCCTTCAGGAGAACACAAACATGTTGGTTATAATGTTTCACAATAAGCTGTAACAGATCTAAACCTTGCTGTTGAAATAAGTCTTTTAAGTCACAAAGGAAATTGTTGTTGTTGATTAAGCCTGAAGGAGAAAAAGTACTACGTAGACCTTTTGGAACAAGTTTCTCATGAATGCACTGGTTAAAGTAACCAATCTCAAGCTGTAACTTTTAAGTTTGAGAATTTTACTGTCAAAGATCTTTAATTTATTGGACAGTGACTCATTACTTGAAATGGTATCATGCTGATCAGCTGTACTTTCCATAGGGTTAGAAAAAACAAAGTTGTCAGTATTTGTCATCCATTCAGAAAAAATGAATGGAGCATTCACATTGTCAGTCTGGCCTGAAAAAGAGCCAGTGTTAACAGCTGCAGCTATACGTAAAGAAGAAGTTGCAGGCCCAGTGGGCCAGGCAGAGTTAGTTGTATTGTAATTAACTGAATGTTCTCCACTACTGTTAATGTCTGCACCTAATAAAAGGGCAGGAATACCATTAGGAAAAGTACCTGTAGTTGCCTCCAATCTTGTACCACTGTTGACAAGGCCAGCAGATGTAGATGTAGAAGGCGGTGGTGCATTATGTTCATTTGCAGAATGAAAAGGTTGTCCTGCCGGTATTAGAGAACCAGAGTTCGCCTGTGTAGTATTAGTGGCTGAAGAGCCTTGAGTAGATAAAGGTATAGAAGCTACCTGGCGGTTCCTGTTGCCATTAATACCTTCCAGTAAGTCAAAGCGTGCATTAAGCTTGTCGAGTCTTTCCGACAATGAAATCAGCAAGGCAGGCACATCAAGAAGTGGATTAGACTGCTTCCTTCACTCCAGAATTAAGAGAGATGCGAGGGCTGCTGGGACTAACAGGGCTCCCTGTGGCCATGAAAACAAACAGGCAAATGCAAAAGACAAGAACAACTGGAATCCAAAAACGTACCACGGAGCCCTTGTACCAGCAACAACAAGTAGGTAGTCTTAGCAATTTATTTATCACAAGCGTTTTACGCACAAAGGTGCAGCTTCCTCAGAGAAAACAAATTAACAATGAGGTAAAAGTGCACGCCCCTTTTATACAAAGCAAAAGGGAAATGACAACATGATAAGGTGAAACTCATTGTAGTAATTGGTAAACAAGTAGAAGCCTTCACAAGAACAACTTGTTCCTCAAAGAGAAAATGCAAACATTAATTCATGTTAGTAATAAGCATTTCAAAGTGTGGAATGTTACCAAAGAAATAAACATAAAATTTAAAATGACATATTTAAAATTCTTAAAATATGTGAAAGAAATCATAACGTTAAAGTAAAAATTCAACATAAGAAGTCATTCAAATAGCAACTCATAAAAAAGTAAGTATAATATGCAGTAATGGATTAAATCTTAGTAAAAAAGTAATGGTAATCCATTATAAGTATGAACCATAATGAGCAACTGTGTACCTTAAAGATATTATTGTATAAACAACAATAATAACTAAAATCTAGGCAATATTTAACATGAGAGGTGCTACAACAAAGGCACGTCACATGAAGTCAGAAACAAAAAAATTTTGTATATTTTAAAAAAAAGTCTTTATGTATGCATAAGTATGCAATTTGTTCTTTTAAAGCATTTTTATAGAGTTTCACCTACCTAAAATCTCTGATGTAGGAGATCCCCATTCCTTTTGCTTATATATAGTGTAAATGTAATACTCCAAGATACTTCTTCTGGCTTTTCCTGGTTAGGGGTCACCACAGTGAATCACCTGTCTACTCATGATTGGCAGTAGAGTTTTACAGTATTGAGTTGCCAGCCCGATGCCCAACCTTCCACGGAAGGCACACACACTCACACCTAGGGTCAATTTAGAGTATCCAATCCACCTACAGCATGTCTTTGGGATGTGGGAGGGAACCAGAGCATCTGGAGGAAATTCACGTGACCACAGGGAGGACATGCAAACTCTGCACAGAAGGCACCCCAGCTGAGGATCGAAACAGAGAACCTCTTGCTGTGAGGCGACAATGCTTACTGCTGCACCACTGTGGCCACCCGTAATACTTCCAAGATACTGCAGTCTCGAATTTATAAGCCCATTATTTCTCAGACTTTCAATGGGTAACCACATAAGTCATAAAATTCACTATCTGTGGATGTATATACCAATGAGCTGGACATCCTAATGTGCTTTGCATGCTAATAAGATAAATAATTGGGAAAGCCTGGGCAATTCCTGGACATGGTGTATATCATAAGTCCGAACGCCGAAACTTCGAACTGGGAAGTACTAAGTCTAAAAATAACGAAGCCGCAGAACATCAAATTCTTTCCCAGGGAAAGAATTTGGTGGGCTGTTTCCACGGTTTTGCTATTTCCTCTACTGTGGTGCGATCTTGGAGTTGGTATATTTAAGTAGGGGGTGTAGAAACAGTATGTAGTGTTCATGTGTTTCTACATTTTGTACCAAAACAGTGATTTTTTTCCCTGGGAGAAAAATTCGCTGTTCTGAGTGTTCGGAGTTTTCAGTTTTCGAAATTTTTGGGTTTGATATTTACATAGTTGAAGTTTTGACACTTCAACTATATGGATATAGTCCCCCTGGACATGGTAGTGAGGGTCAGTATAAAAAAGCCCAAGAATGCCTGTAGTAGATGAGTACTGTTTCTATAGGTAACCATCATTAAATTATTATGCTGATGGCTGGCTATATGGTCTGCCATAAGCTGCATGCTCCTACTTTAGCTAATTGACCTGCATCTGTCTGAAAACTTGGTTCTTTTCTGATAGGTACATTTTATGTGTAACATAATATGTGCACAGCCAAAACATTAATAGATTTCAGTGCTACAGATTCATCAGGGCCAGTACTAGCATTTTGGGGGTCCTCAGCAAGGTTCAAGTTTGGGGGCCCTACTCAAGAGAACATAAAGTGTTACCACATTGCTATCGCACCCCCTTCCCTGTCAAGCTCATCCAGCACCATTTAACCATTAGTGTCATTACATTCAGATCATTAAGAATTGATGTGCCAAGCCACACACTGGCATTTAGTACCAATGTTACATTATGACAAACCCTCTATACTGCATCAAGGTAGCCAGTCCCACAGAGGTACACAAAGACACACCGACACAGACTCCCACAGAAAGACACACCAACACAGACTCCCACAGAAAGACACAGACTCCCTCACATAGGACAGAAGCACACTAAAACAGACTCTTGCACACAGGACAGACACCCACACATGATAAAGACTGCACTACAGCAAGACTGAACATTAATACTCACACAGACAGGACAGAGGCACCCTCCCCCCACAAGTACAGAGAGAAGACCAGGACAAATTTACTGCAAGACTGAACATAAACCCACACAAGATTAAGTCAGCGCTACCACAAAACAGAACTGAGACACTCCTCCCAAACACAAGACAATGACAGCAATACAGCTAAACTGAAACAAGCAGCATTAGATAAACTGACGTCACTCAAGGCAATTACTGACATGCAGAACAGTCGCACTGCAGATATACACAACACAGCTATGGGACACAGAAAAGACTACAGACACAACATACAAGGGAAAGCCATGGGGATTACAGAGCCTGAGGCAGACTCAAACCCAAACGAAAGCCATGGGGATTACTGAGATTGAGGCAGATGACTCAAACCCAAACAGAGAGCGCAATGGGGATTACTGAGCCTGAGGCAGACAGACTCAAACCCAATGAAACACAGAAGAGAGACATAGGTATTACTGAGCCTGACACAGAGACTCAAACCCAAACAAACACACTAGAGCCATGGAGATTACTAAGCCTGAGGCAGAAAGACTCAAACCCAAAGAAACACAAGAGAGCCATGGGGATTACTAAGCCCGATGCAGACTCAAATCCATGCACAAGTGAGTTATGGGGATTAGTGAGTCTGACACAGGCAGACTCAAATCCAGAGGAAAAAAGGTGAAGACAAGTGTCATTCATCTTCCATGTGCATTTACCTCTTCAGCTTCTGACTGCTGCCACTTGTCTGTTCTTAATGCACTTCTGTCCTAGCTCCCCGACGAGTCCTGCCGCTCCCAACTGTCCTAGCATCCTGATGAGTCCTGCCACTCCTCTGCTGCTCCTGATGAGTCCTGCCACTCCTAGCTGCCTTTGCCTAACATCCTGCTAGTTCCATCCTCATGGTCCTACCTGTTGGAGGTAAGCAAAAAAAAGTGAATACACAGCATACAAGCCACACTAAGGTGCTACCTGAAATTTACTGCCTGAAAGGAAATACGAGCACATACCTACAGTTTTTCTCCGATCTTACAAATTTTCTTCCAGACAAAGTCTTCAATGAGGCTGCCATGTCTTACACTTTGTCCCACTTCATGCTCAATTGAGAGCACAGCTAAGCCTGAAAGTCTGTCCTGACTCATTGATGAACGCAGGTATGTCTTTATGAGTTTAAGCTTAGAAAAGCTGCGTTCTGTGGTAGCCACTGTAATAGGTGCAGTCAAATAAATGCGCAGTGAAACATAAGTATTTATATATATATGTCTTGCAAGTGGTTGCAAATGAGGAAATTTAACACAGTCAGTGGTGATGATTCATTATTAATCATCCGAGAAAGGCTTTTAAGTTCGTGTCCAAGGTCAGAGTCATCAATATCACAGTGGCCACTTATCTTGTCAAGTCAGTTGTTCTTTCAGAGCCTTGCAGTGTTGCACCAGTGTGTCTTCTGCAACATCACTCAAGGTTTTAATATTTGATAAAAATCCAAAGGCCTTATCAGACTCTAAAAGCTGCTCAAACCGGTCAGAAAACGATTGGATTGTTGTGTCCAGCAGCACATTGAAGAACTCTACACAGTTTTTCTGCTGGATCCTGTACAGTCTCATCTTCTCCTTCATAGTCAAAGAACTGCTTTACTTTCCTCTGTCTCTTTTCTTGAAATGTGGTGCCAACATCCAGATCTTCCGCTATCTTGGAGGCTTTGCCCATGGCATGTTGAAATCCTGTCTCTCTGCAATTCTTCAGCAGGTCCATAGTGGATGCCAGCACTTTGACACATGTTGAAATATCAACGGATGAACTCTGCAGAACTTTGTTGCACAGTTTACCTTTATCAGCACATCATACCAAACCACTAAACTTATAATGAACTGGTATGACATAAGTTCTGAGCACAGTCCCCTTGCATGTTGATATGTTGCAGCATCATTTGTACATACTGCTTGAGCTATCTCCTGTAATGCCTCAATGACTCCCTTCAACTGAAATCTTACTGCCTTGACAGAGTCTATCCTGAATTCCCAGCGAGTGTCTGACAGTGGCTTCACAGTGACATTTATGTGCCATTTCAAGATCTGCCATCTGCTTGTTGATGCTGAACAGAGTACGTAAATGTTCTGCAGACATGCAAAGAATGACAGTGCCTGTACTGATGAATGTGCTCCATCACTAATTACAAGATTTAAATTATGGCAGGCACATGGCACATAAAAAGCCCTTGAATTCATCTGTTTTATCCGGACCTGCACTCCAACTCATTTCCCCCTTCATGTTGCTGCCATTGTGGTATCCTTATCCTCGACAGTCATTAATGTCCAGTTCATGATTTTGAAGAGTCTGAAGAAGAGTTTCTGTAAGTCCTGCTCCAGTTGTACCATTCACAAGCACAAATCCCAGAAAATGTTCCTCAACTGTGGCTACAGTCCAAGAAATATCCACATACTGAACTACTACAGTCATTTGCTTTTGATTGCTGATGTCTGCTGTGCAATCAAGAATTACAGAAAAGTAGCTACCATCCTTCACCTTTCCCACAATGATCCTTAAAATAGCATTTGCAAACAGCTGGATAACTTCATTCTGTATGTCCTTCCCAAGATAGTGATCCATTACCTCTTTATTCCGAATATGGCTCAAATGTTCAGACATGACAGAGTCAAACTACAACAAAAGTTGCACTTGGCCTAAGAAATTGCCATTGGCATAGGTGTCCAGGGCATCACTTGTACCACGGAATGCCATGTTCCATTCTGCCAAGTATTGGACAACAGCAATAATGCATTCTAATACACCATGCCACTGAGTTATTTCCTTTTTAACCACTGCTTGTCTCTTATTGTCCATAGTCTACCTACTCTTTATTCTATTGCCCAGTTCCTTCCACTTCAGCATGCATGCAGTATGCTCCGGTGCTCGATCATGGCTGTGTAAAGCTTTGGACATCTCTCTCCATGCTTTGTAACCACCTGACCTGAGAAGATGGTTAGAATGTCCAAACAATTTGCATGCAAAACAGTGCATACTTTGAGACCATTTATGTCAGCCAAGTGTGTTTGGCTCTCTCTCCATTAGGCAGCACATGGAAATAGTTCTCCGATGTAAATCTTCTTTTCTGCTCATTAACTAGAAACTGTGGTAACAACACTTGCACCGGTCCATGCTGAATGGCAGCTACCCTAAACTCATCCCTTATCAAGTCTGGCCAAGTCCCTAGATCCTCAAAAGATGCACTTGACACTCCCTGCAAGTCATAGGCCACATCTGTCACTACAGAAGTATGGGCTCCTTCTGTATCAAAGTCTGGTCATCCAGGCAACACCTCTACAGTTGAATCTGCATTTGCTGACATGCTTTCACCCATGGTAACGGCTGTAGGTCCACAGGAGGTAGCCTGTGGTGTAGCCACAAGACAGTGGTCAGACTGTAATGCAGAACCATTGTGTTCTCCTGAAGGCAGACTTTTTCCTGACTCTCCCCACTCCGATGACCCACAGAAAAATGTCATAATGGAGTCCTGTCTCTTTGCATCCTTCTTTTTGCTGCTCCTGACAAATATGTACGCTTCATCTCGAACTGGAAATGGAAGTAAAGCAGAATTACTACACATGCAGACAGAGTCCTTTAGTCATACTGTTAGTATGAATGCATAATGACTTGCATTGACATTAGTCACTATTGCACTGCAGGCAGAAAGACTGAAGAATGACAAACCAGTAGGCACAAAAAAGTAATGAGAAAGGCCTAAGTTACAGTTTTATGTTAAATACCTAACACTAGAGGTGAACTTGAGCTTTTTCTACACAACTCTTCCCCTTTCATCCCCCCAAACATATGAAGAGGCCCGAAATGATGCAAAAGATTGATATTACAAGCTCTGTGGAACAGACTAAAGTCTGAAAGAAGTAATGACTAGGAGAAGCCCAAGTCTCAAGGGGAGCAGCAAACTATAAGGCAAGACAAATGTTACGGTACAAAAAAAGACTACACATGCCCACTACCTCTCAATCTGTAAGCACATTTGAACAAGCCAAAATCTTTGGTTGAACAAAGGAGTGAAATCATGGATTTGCTAGAAAACCTCATTTGTGAGGAATGTAGAAGTGACACACACATTGGGAGACATGCTCACAACCACTCTTGGCACAGGATCAGTGTACAAAAGCATAAAGCCAGGGAATGTACCATGCAATACATGTGGAGGGTATGAATCATGGTCCATTTCTGCTAGTAGCCTCAGCCCTATGCATTGTGCAATCATTTTGAGAGAGAAGAGGCCAAAAACCAAAAACATCTGCACACACATACTCGCAGGCCCCATCAACCTCCTAAACTGTCAACACAATTCCGACAGCCAAAAATAACTGCAGAAGAAGGCACAACATTGTGGATAGTATAAAACATTAAGTTAGATAGCAGAGCAGTGTTTGCAGTAGTATGCATTAACAACATCAGTACATTTTGTGGAATTCTCACCCCCCCCCCCCCCAGCCTCTGCACAACAATCCTGGATAAAGTGAAAACCAAAAACATAGGCATAGCATTAACAATGTGCTTATACAGTGCATGGCCCCACATTAAAAAAATCCCAAGCAAACATTGAACACTGCAACATTCTCACAGACCCTAACTACTCTCCCACCATTAGGCTTTTTAAACAATATACAGGCGACATCAACCTCCAAATAGCATAATGCAAACAGCCAAAAATACCTGCAGAACAAGCTGTAACATCAGGTACAGTTAAACAGTACTATAAAGCTAGACAACAGAACTGTGTTTGCATTAGCATGCATTAAGTTAGCAGTACATTCTGTGGAATTCTTACCCCCCCAAGTCTCGGCACAATTTTAGATGAAGTGAAAACAAAAAGGCGTAGCATAAACAATGTGCTTATACGGTCCGTGACCCCCTATTAAAAAAACTACAGGCAAACAGTGGACACTGCAACATTCTCACAGACCCTAACCACACTCCACAACTTTCAATACAATAACTATGGACAATGAAAAAAACTGAAGTCATTGCAACAAGGCATATCAAGGACAGTTAAACAGTACTATAAACATAGATGGCAGAACACTGTTTGCATTACTATGCATTAAGATGTCAGTACATTCTGTGGAATTCTCACCCCCCCCCCCCCCCAGTCACTGCACAATTTTGGATGAAGTGAAAACAAGCATAGCATTAACAATGTGCTTATATAGTATGTGGCCCGACATTAAAAAAAATTCCAGGCAAACATTGAACACTGCAACATTCACAGCCACTAACTACCCTCCCAACATTAGCCATTTTAATGTACATCAGGCAGAGCCCCTCACTAAAACTCTTCAAGAAAAATCTTGACGGGTGGATGGGAGACAGAAAATTGACCCCAGGGATCACTGCAGTGGCTCTGCTGGACAGAGGCTCAGGGAACTAATGGCTCTGCTGGACAGAGGCACAGGGAATTAATCTAAGGGGGTGGTGAAAGACAACACATTCTGGCTAGGCTTATAAATGCCCTTGGGCAGATAGCCTAGTACTTAGCTATGAACCTGTAAACAATGTACGGGCCCCATCAACCTTCAAATAGCATAATTCAAACAGCCAAATATAACTGCAGAACTAGCTGTGACATCAGGGATAGTTAAACAGTACTATAAACCTAGACAGCAGAACAGTGTTTGCATTAGCATGCATTAAAATATCAGTACATTCTGCGGAATTCTTACCCCCCCCCCCCAAGTCTAGGCACAATACTGGATGAAGTGAAAACAAAAAGGCGTAGCATAAACAATGTGCTTATACATTCCATGACTCCCTATTAAAAATACTCCAAGCAAACAATGGACACTGCAACATTCTCAGGCCCTAACCACGCTCCAAACCTTTCAACACAATAAGTACGGACAGCAAAAAAAAGTTAAGTCAACACATCAGTAGTACATTGTTGGTAAACAAAATAGTAGCGTAACAGGGTTTGCAGTAGTATACATTCAAACATCTGCACCTTCTGCAACATTCTCACAGCTACAAACTACCCTCCCAACATTAGGCATTGTAAACAATGTATAGGTCCCCTCAACCTCCAAAGAGCATAACTCAAACAGCCAATAATAACAACTGCAGAACAAGGCGTAACATCAGGGATATTTAAACAGTACTATAAACCAAGATAGCCAAACAGTGTTTGCTAGCATGCATTAAGATATCAGGCCCCATCAACCTCCAAATAGCCAAATTCAAACAGCCACAAATAACTGCGGAACAAGCTATACTATCAGGGATATTTAAATAGTACTATAAACCTAGATAGCAGAACAGAGTTTGCATTAAGATAACAGGCCCCATCAACCTCCAAATAACATAATCCAAACAGCCACAAATAACTGCAGAACAAGCTGTAACATCAGGGATATTTAAAGAGTACTATAAGCCTAAACAGCAGAACAGTGTGTGCATTAGCATGCATTAAAATATCAGTACATCCTGCGGAATTTCCCCCTCCCCCCAGCCGATGCACAATAATCCTGGATAAAGTGAAAACCAAAAACATAGGCATAGCATTAACAATGTGCTTATACAGTATGTGTCCCCCATTAAAAAAATCTCCAAGCAAACATTGAACACTGACATTCTCACAGGTAACCACACTCCCAAACTTTCAACACATTAACTACAGACAACGAAAAAACTGCAGTCATTGCATGACAGAGTAGAACATTGCAGTTATACCCAATAGTAGCGTAACAGGGTTTGCATTAGTATACATTCAAAACATTTATGCCTTCAGCAACATTCTCACAGCTGCTAACTCCCCTCCCAGCATTAAGCATTTTAAGCAATATACAGGCCCCATCAGCATCCTAACCTCTCAGCATAATTCAAACAGTCAAAAAACTGCAGAACAAGGTGTAACATCAGGGATAGTGTAAAACAGTACTATAAACCTAGATATCAGAACAGTGTTTGACAAACTTGTAAAAAAACTCAAAATCTACTGCAAATTCAGCTGACAATCTACCAGCAGAATTTCAAAAAATAGCAGCTGAAGCCAGTTCTTATCCTGAATACTTAAAAGATCCATTACTGAGCAGTACGTCCCAACCATCTTGAAAATATCATACATTATTCTCTCAAACTACTAACTACTCTCGCCAACCTTAATCACATCCCCCTAGCCTTCCACTGGCTCCAAAGCTACCCAACAGGTCATAAACAGCCATAAAATGTCTCCAGGATCTACCCCCGTCTACTTCCACTCAGATTAGGAGTTTGACAAGGCTACAACTTTGATCCACTTCAGTTTAGTGGATTTATTATCAACCTCAATACTGCCACATCCCTAGCACTCACAATCCAATATGCTGACATCGATCTACCATGCAACAGGTCATGTCCCAACCCAGGCTGAAATAAGCTAATCTTCACCACTTACCCCATACACCTAAAACTATTGACTTAGACAGCACCTCACAAGACTGTCCACCTATCCCTGCTGTAGCCAACTACAATACCCTTCTCTGTCCCATTACTTATCTCCCCTCCTTTTCGTTATCCCTATCCCATTCTCTCTACCTTTTACATATACAGCATAGATACTGCCAAAAAAAGTAATGAGCCAACTCTACCTCTTGCCCCAAATAACTAACTTACACACTCTCCTAACCAACGGGCAATCAAACTTAAATGTATATTACATTTAACATTCCCTTATATTGTCCCTCGTACAAACAGATAAACCAAACTTATTTTACATATTTCTAGCACCTGTGTACTAAGAAGCATTTCTCCCTGGGCCTCCACTGAAAATGGGCGCTATCCCAGTCAGACTGTCCAGTAAAGAAATGTAAAATAAGTAAATAAGTAAAATAAGTAAAGTAAAACTGGTATAACCACAGCCCCACACCCACAAATCCTCTTAACACAACACATCACTACACAAAAGTCAAATAAAACTGGCACAACCACAGCCCCTTACCCCCCATTCTCTTAGCACAAGAAATCTACATAAAAGCAAATTAAAACTAATAAAACCAGTCCCCACCTCCCCAGTCCTCATAGCACAAGAATACCACAAAAGTGAAATAAACTGTTAAACCACAGCCCCTCACCGTCATCTCTTACCACCAGAGAGGTAACAAAATAAAACTGGTACAACCACAACCTCACCCCCCCCCACCCTCTTAGCACAAAAACTCTACACAAAGCCAAAATAAAACTAGAACAACCTCACCCCCCCCACCCTCTTGGCACAAAAACTCTACACAAAACCAAAATAAAACAAGTACAACCACAGCCCTCACCCCCCAAACCTCTTAGCACAAAAACTCTACACAAAACCAAAATAAAGCAAGTACAGCCACAGCCCTCACCCCCCAAAAACTCTACACAAAACCAAAATAAAACAAGTACAACCACAACCTCACCCCCAAACCTCTTAACACAAGAAATATGCACAAAAAACACCCCCACACAAAAAATAAAGTTTAAACTAAACCCCAAAACTTACCTTTTATGCTTTCTACAGAAAGCTGCTTCCAATACTCTGCTCCCTCTTCATGACTGAAGGCTCACCTGCTTTGTCAGACCACTAAGTCCCTTTGAAATTGCCCTAAAAAGGACAGTTTTTCAGGACTTTTGAGAACTTGCCCTTAGAAGGACAGTTGAAAAAAAAGGTATAATCCAATGACCATGACCGCTGCAAAGGCTGGAAACCACCGCTGATCCGTTCTCCGACAGTCCGTCCTCATGCTGGTCCAAACCCGGCTTGATCTTCGCACTCTGCTGTTGTTAAGGAACACTCCTCTGTTTAAAAACAAGAGAAGTGATCCTTATTAGCTGCAGGTGCCTTTTTAAAGGCAGTTTGTGCAGGAAATGATGAGCAAGGACCAAAGTGGTCCTTGTTTCATCACTTCCTACTTTAAAAAATAAAAAAAACACAAGCCCTTAGTTTGCAGGCTGCTGCAGCCAATCAGATCCCTTATTTCGGTGAGTGGACCTGATTGAGAGCAGCTTGCCAGCGAATCAAAAAAAAATGGAAACACAGTTCCGATTTTCATGGTGACGGCAGCCACAGGGAACTATGCGGATGTCCTTGAGGAACCAAGCCGAAGACGAGTAATGGTCAGAGCAACCCGTGGCTGCTGAATGGGGGCCCTCATTCATAGGGAGGTAATCAGGGGCTCCCCGTGGCCGCTAGTTTCACGGGTGCCTAATGCCAGCTATGAGATTCATATAGGTTCAATGCTTTACATAACCATCCCACCCAACACACAATTCTGTAGATAACAGTCAGGAGCACACAGGCCCTGGGGCTGTAAAGTTATCCTGCATTCTGTAGATAAAAGTCAAGAGCACACAGGTCCTGTGGCTGTAAAGTTATCCTGCATTCTGCAGATAACAGTCAGGAGTACACAGGTCCTGGGGCTGTAAAGTTATCCTGTATTCTGTACATAACAGTCAGGAGCACACAGGTCCTGGGGCTGTAAAGTTATCCTGCATTCTGTAGATAACAGTCAGGAGCACACAGGTCCTTTGGCTGTAAAGTTATCCTGCATTCTGTAGATAACAGTCAGGAGCACACAGGCCCTAGGGCTGTAAAGTTATCCTGCATTCTGTACATAACAGTCAGGAGCACACAGGTCCTGGGGCAGTCAAGTTATCCTGCATTCTGTAGATAACAGTCAGGAGCACACAGGTCCTGAGGCTGTAAGGTTATCCTGCATTCTGCAGGTAACAGTCTGGAGCACACAGGTCCTGGGGCTGTAAAGTTATCCAGCATTCTGCAGATAACAGTAGCACAGAGGACCTGGGGCTGTATATTTATCCTACATTCTGTACATAACAGTCCGGAGCACACAGGTCCTGGGGCTGCACAGTTTCCTGCTCATCTTAAATGTCATTAGTCCTGCTCCTTACACTGTGTGTGGTTCAGGTTGGATAACAGTGACTGCTTCATTCACAGTGGAATACCTTTGGCCTTTTTATTGGTTAGGTCCCTGGTATTCACTGGCATCACATAACAGTACATTTGTGTGGTTTGCACTTATCTTCAGTGTTGTGTGATCTCAAAGTTAGTATACTTAGAGATGTAGGAGTGTGGGGGTACAGGGGGTTTACACCCTGCATGAACACTACGTTTGTGTATTTTTGATATAATCTGGTGAGCATTTCAATAGTTTGTGAGCAATGTGTTGAATCTTGATATATTTGTACATCACTAATTGACTATAGAGCCCACATATACCACCTGTCTAACCAAACAATGTAACCAGTTCCATTTCTGTTGGGATTATAGTCTGCCATGGTCTGCACCCTAATGCTCCTCAGCACAGTTTGTGTGTTGAGCAGCTGAGTATGCTGTACATACAGCTCTTGTGTACATAAATCATGGAATATCATTAATGAGATTCTGTTCACAATTTTTGTTATTGCTGGTACCACACACCAGAACAGATCGATTGTGATTAGAAACTCACATAGAACTATGTTTATGAATCTACCTGGCAATCTTTTACGTATTTCTGCATTCTGTTTCCATCCTTTATAACGTTCTGTGCTATGTAGACTAAAAGAATAAAGTAGGAGTGAGCTTTTCCTAAACAATCACTCTACAATATAGAATCAGAAACATTTTTAATTTTCCTCAGCTCTTTCTTTTAAACAATTCACCTAGTTAGATAATTGTCACTGTATCAAAGAAATCGAATAATCTACACTATATTATCTATTGCTTTTGATGAACAACTTTATTTTGTATGTATAGATACTATCTTACTCCCAGTAACTGAAAATGTAGGAGTATCATGGTCTGTTCAGAAGGGCTTCTGCAGTTAAGTACCCAGATGTGCAACATGTAGTACAGTAGGTGCTTCCTTATTATAGCAGCCCCAGCAATATGGTAACGTAAACCGTGAACAGGGTGAAAAAGGAAGTACCAAATTAACTTATAAATTTAAATTGTAGAGATACAGTATGCCATCTAACATTTACAAAATATTAGACTGTACAAAAATCACTTCATTCAGCAGCCTAAATATTCCACACAAACACGAAAGCAGCTCTGTTGAACAAGACTGCTTGGAATGCAGAATGCAAAATGCAAACCGACTAAAGGCGAGAAAAAAAGCTTCCATCATTTCCAGCAAGCACAAGCAATTACTGCTACCCATTTACAGCTATTTGTGTGCACCCCCTCGCACACACACATAAAAGTATAGTTTAACTCAGTAATTAATAAGTTTTGGTCACAGAACTCTAGCTGAAGCCATGTACATATATTCGAAGAGATAGCCATCTTGTCAAAAAGGCTTAAACCTTTGCACCTTATTATTTTTTGAGCTGCAAAGCATATTTCAAACTGCAAAGTTTTACTAACAATGTAATTGCTGAAAATCTTGCAGCCAAAGGTGGTTTGGGTCATTGGGTGAGATAATTGGAGAATTAGATACATCACTTAATTTTATCAAAACTATACAGCAAGCGTGTCTCGAAAGCGACAATATCAGACCAGTCACGTCTCAATTTAAGTTATTTAACCAAGAATAAAACAATAACTACAGTTGTCGTTTGGATTCCAAATGTTTTCACAACCTTTTTAAAAGCACTTGTGAATGAGACAAAAAAATAAATCCAAGATATTTAACAACCACATTCAAAAGAAACATTGCTACTACCAGCCTCCCTTAATGAAAATTACGGTACTTTCTTATTTGCCCTTTTCACTGTTTGTGCTACTATATCGCCGGGGCTGCTAAAATAAGAAAGTACCCAGTATCACTATATGGCTTAATACAACAACTAAGTTCAAGTTTTAGAAAGTGTCTTGTATAGAAAACAATGTAAACTTAACACTGGATCTCTGTGATAACATTAGTCTTAGAACATATCCATTGTCTTCATTTATTTATAAAACTTTATTATGTCATCAGCACCCTAATAACATAGTCCTCCAGTTATACATTCAGATTCTGAAATCAACACATCTTTTGATTGCATTGACTGCAACATAAGAAAAACTTTTACTTAGCAAACCATCACAGTACAAAATTATATGGCCTGTCTCTGAGAAAGCACTGACTTAATATAAAACAATGGTAAGGAGGAATGACATTAGGTGCCCTAGGAACTTTATGTTGAATTCTGTTGTGGTGTGTTACTAAGGCCAAACTGAAATTTAATAATGGCTTCATTTTTCCCATACAGTAAACAGATGTTTTATTAACAGAATTTTAATGTAAACTCCCTTCTAGAATATCTATCCCTCTAGGAGGTCTGAGGTCTTGGTCCCATGTTTACATCCCTTAGTAGCCATATTACTAAATATAATGAAATTGGCTACAAGTACCTTGTTTTTGTTTCTGGACATGGTAGGGGAGGCTTATCTTGAAAAATTTTGAGAATCCATATCCTGAGCCAAATGGCCAAGCTAAGAGAATTCCTTCGGCTGTAAAGTGTGTTATAAGAAAATGTATTGGCAGCGTCTGGAGTGTAGGAATACATCTATTCAACTGACAGGATTTTCACCATTTCAGCTGCTGATGGGGTGGAGAATGGGTACATAGCTGCCAACGTCATCTGTACTATGCTAGCCAGAGGAAATGCAAAATATTTAACTAGCTATGCCAAGTCATTACTAATAATGAGACTGACAGAGATATGTTGTATTCAGAATCGAGCAAGAAACATTTGTCAGAATGGCCAGTGTACCTGGATCTTGCATTGATCAAATGAGAGGTGATCTACTGCTTTGTAAAAAATAGAAAACAGCCACATAAAATGCGATGGTTATCATCACAGATACTAATAAGACTGATAAATTTGAGATACAGTTCAAGCCAGGAAGTGTCCTAGAATCTCTAAACTAAAACTGTTCCAGAGTGTGCTTCGCACATTGGTACTCACAGTTGCTATCTCATCTAGCACCTGGTGCCTTCCCTAATCTGTTACCCCTCAACTGTATGTCAGGAAGCAAAATAAGTGTCCTGTTTCAGGAATAGTTATTCTGTTTGTCTGTTTTAAAAAGGTGGCAAACTGCTTACTACATTTGTAGCAAGTGAATTGTACAACTTGTACCACTGTAAAATGCATAAAGCAAAAGGAGTGCTCAAGCAGTTGAGTCTTGCAGTCCACAAATGCAGTATCCAAATTAATTTTTTGTACTGGCATTCAGAAATAAATCCAGGTACTGCAATATTCATCAATTTGCGCTGCTTAACACCTAGTACTCAGGGAAGCTGCCCAATTTCTCCAACCCTAGTTATGCTTCTGGTTGCAGCTAAAACTTCGTTGGCCAGTCCAAAAGATCACAGTCATGTTAGCGACTAGATACAGCCTAAGAACCATCCATAATGACAACTTCATTCCATAATGAGTTTAAACTCCCATGTTTTGATAGATTGATTCAAAAGTCAGTAAGATTTATTGACTATGCTATCACAGTAAAGAATTTGCTACAACATTGTTGTTTTACAAGTGCTTACTTAATTTACAAAATGATGCATTTCATCTGAAGTCCTTAGTCTGTGTATAGCATAATGTACGTGTTTATATTTGTGTGTTTATGGAATATAGTGATTACTAGGGCAGCGCTTATCACTAGGAGGAGCACAGAGGAAAAAAACATGCCCTGCTGAAGTTAGGATGTAAACTACGGGTAGTGGAATAATGCAAGTTCAGAGCCTTCAGGCAGGATGCAGGTGCTGAAGCTATTGAAGGAAATCTGCTTCAGTCTGTATATTAAGATTGTCTCTCACTAATGGGGTTAGATGTGCTTGATTCTAATCTTAGTGGAAATTATGGTGACGCTCCAGGGACTTTTATACAGAAAGATAAGACAGGCTGAGACTGTCGAAGTGAAACCTGTATACAGAGAAACCAGAGGAATTCTGCAAGTTGTTGCAGACCTTTTGTAATATGTTGATGTGTTCCTAGTCGATGGACGCAAGCATTTCAAGGACTAAGGAGTTGTTTCTTAATTTTGTCAAGGTAACGTGCTTGGTTAGTGCTGACATATTTATTTTGCTCCAAGAGGTCTTGCTGCAAAAAAAAATTGTACTTGTGTAGAAACTCAGTTCCTGTTTATGTTTGAACTATTTTAATCTATTATCAGAATGGTCACTATATACAATTTGCATATTATATGCAGGAAAATAACAGAATATCACAAGCAATGGAGACTTTTGGAAAATTTTCTATCCCTGCTAATGATAACTAAAAATGTAGAGATTGTGCAGCTAGAGCTATAAGTGAAGTGATTTTTTTGGGTAGGGGGGCATGTACTCCCCAGTTACTGAGAAGAGAGAAGAATCACCTTATTTTTTTCTTCTTGGTTTGACAGGATTTTGTGTCCTATATGGGTGTGCCTTCATAAAATAATTTTTGAATGAAGTTACTTTTCTATTAAAATACTTGGTGCTAACAGAAACTCGCCTTATCAACTCTGTGTATTTTAACTTTATTACCTTTTTAAGTGGGCTATAGATGCTGTTCTCGGATCCAAAATGGAAAATCTAGAAAATCCTGCTTTTTCTTTGGTGGGCTGGTAGGGATCATTTGCAATCATTTGTGTCCATGTTCAGGAATCAGAAGTCTGGTCAGAGCAAGTCTATTTTTCATGAAAGCAAGTCCTTGCCATCTGCAGTGGATCATAACCTGTGAAGAGTAAAGCTATATCAAAATATCAAAAGGAAGACTCTCTGTATTCTGATCTTTAAGTTCTATTGAATATTTTATTGTAAGGGAGATGAGTGTAGTTTAAATGACAGTGCGTTGAAGTCAGGTTTATATCTCAATCAAGAGGAGGCATGTGTGGAAGAGATCCTACCATGTAGGCATGCCCATAGAGGAAGAGGGCCTAAGAGGGCTGGTCTTTAGAATTTTATA
This sequence comes from Protopterus annectens, assembly GCF_019279795.1. NCBI lineage: Eukaryota > Metazoa > Chordata > Ceratodontiformes > Protopteridae > Protopterus > Protopterus annectens. Next base: position 560,614,141 of record NC_056725.1, read on the forward strand.
ATCTATGCACAGTTTATCAGTTTGTATGCCTTTACTCCTATAATATCTTATGTATGTATAAAATAGCGTAATATTACATCCAATATAAAACACAATAAAACAGAGCGGACCATGAACTGCAGAACACTTTAAGAAAAGTTTAGCGCTTTCGTCAGAACAATTTCCAACTTCGTCAGAACACCAACAAACAACAGTGAAATGTTTAAATAGGTACATCACAGTACCTATTTAAACATTTCACTGTTGTTTGTTGGTGTTCTGAAGAAGTTGGAAATTGTTCTGACGAAAGTGCTAAACTTTTATTAAAGTGGAGTTCTGCAGTTCATGGTCCGCTCTGTTTTATTGTTTTTTATCAGTGTATTTCGTGCTTTTGGGATATTACGTCCAATATCTTTATATACACTTTCTTCATATTTTCCTGATCTTGTCTCACATTATGTTTAATTTGTTTGTCCATTTTTTATGTACGTTTTTAATGTTATAGTTTGACCTCATTTCCATTTCTTATATTTTGTGTCTCTCATCTTAGGTAGCCTGTACTTAATTAAATAGGTTCACTTGACCCTGTGTGCCTACATCCTGGTGTTAAACATTTTTAAATTAATTATTTTTTTTTTTTTTTGCATACAAACTATTTCCCTTTCAAAACTCCACACATTCCTTCTGCCTTCTTTCCACTGATTGCAAAGGTGGTTTGGGTCATGCTATCTCATCTAGCTGAAGTTTCTGTAGTGAATCTGTTTACTTAATAAGCTAAATTACATACAGCATATCATGAAGTTTAGTATTAATTTTTCAGTGCCCAGAGACAGGACTTTAAAGAATTTGTACTCAGAAGTAGGCACCTCTTTTCAGATTTACTTGGCATAACCAATTTAATTGGGGGGGGGGTACAAGATGATAATGCAACACAGACTTTAAAGAAAAGAAAACATTTTGGGCATTAGTAAGACTACCAAAACCAATTTGTTTTAGATTGCATGTATATAGTTGGTTATTAATATTTTGTGCATTGGCTTATATTTTAGTTTGGCAGAATTATGTAACAGTAGACTAACCTTTATAACCTCATGATTACTGCACATCAAAGTTGGCAACACCTGACATGAGGCAGCAATCAATCCCTTAGGAACACAATATCCAGTATGTTCCATTTTCTGGTAAGTTTGTTAGCAATCTGCAACAATTATCATTCTTCAACACAAATTGTAAATAATGTCATACTAATGTTTCTGGTAAATTTATGTACCCAGCTATTATGATTTTCCCTCCTCTGTTTCTATGTTTCAAGAAAAAATGTCTAAATAAAGTGACAGAGCAGAGGAAGTGATAGAGAAAGGAGGGGAAGTGAATTACAAAGTAGGACAAACTGGTGAAAGAAAAAATGAACAGTTGAATTACATAAATGTCTCAGGGCCTTAGAGAAAAGCTGAAGTTTCTGTAGTGAATCTGTTTACTTAATAAGCTAAATTACATACAGCATATCATGAAGTTTAGTATTAATTTTTCAGTGCCCAGAGACAGGACTTTAAAGAATTTGTACTCAGAAGTAGGCACCTCTTTTCAGATTTACTTGGCATAACCAATTTAATTGGGGGGGGGTACAAGATGGGTTACAAGTTAACCATAGTGTAAAGAACTCTGTAGCGAAATCTTTTATCAACAAGAAAAACATTTCAAAAAATTATATTTCTCCAACAACTTCAGTTCATCAAAAACTAAGGCTTTCTCAAAAAACATTGGTGATTTACTGAAATTTCCCAGTCAGAAAATGATTTTATATTTTACCTTTTGGAAGTGAAGAAGTGAGTTCCACAAAGTTCTCCCACTCAGAGGCTTCACTAAAGAAGGATCTCCAGCAAGTTATGTCCCCTCAACAGGAACTATCTTTAAACATTAACAGCTTTCAGGAAAACTGAATATCCTACAGGTCAACAGTATGAAGCAAACAAAAAAACTAATGGAAATTATACAGAAAATAAGCTTTAATATAATTGACTTTGGAGAAGCTTTAACTGATTTTGATGGAAGATTAAAGAAAGAGGAAAATCAATCAGAATTCTTACTGAAACAATATAACTGGTAAAGGAGTCTGAATACCTTGAAAACTGTAAAATGAGATGCATCATAAGAATCTTTGGACTTCCCAAAAAACAGAAGGAAATTACATATTAACTATTTTCTGCATGGATCCCAAACATTATAAATGTCCATGAGGGTCTCTCATTTGATATCGATAAACTACACCATTCACTAGGTAAGCGTTCTTCTTTAAATTCACAATTTTCTCCTAGAAAATTGTTCTAAAATCCAAATCTTACCTAGACAAAGAACTAGTGCGAAACTCAACTTGGGCTAAACTACCTTTAATGTTTTGCTAGTCCACCATAATGATAATGCAACACAGACTTTAAAGAAAAGAAAACATTTTGGGCATTAGTAAGACTACCAAAACCAAAGTAACATCAAAGTGCAGTTATTACATTCAGCCAGAATGAAAATATTTCTTTCAAATGGACCAAGAATATCTAACAGTCTAGAGGAAGCTACTTCATATGTAAGAAGCAGTAATGTTGCAGTGCTCTCAGAAGATAGGGGCTGGTCTGCTGATTCTTCAAAAAGAAGTTCAGAAAAAGATCCCTGAATTGCTGTCATATATAAGAAACCAAAATGATTCATCTGTTTCTAATAAAGAAAAGGAAAAATTGTATATGCTGTGATGGAGGGGTGTTGTGCTCTTCTTATTTTCATACACTCTAGCCCATTGGAATAAATGGCTTTTGGAGTTCATTTGAACATTACCCTTTTCAGTTCATTTAAACTAATTGTATCTTTAAGTTGTAAGTATTAAAAGGTAGGACTTTTGTTATTAATTTAACAATGTAAACAAAAATGATTAGTCCAATAGTTTCACATACATAAACTTAAATCTCATAACATACTGATTCTCTATTGTAGTTATTCAGTCATACTTATTTATTCATTTGATTTGATATTATTTGACTTGTTTAATTTACATGCTTATATTATTAATCATTAATTAGTACTTTTATTTTATTGGGGTTATCTCATTGATTTTTAACTTGATGATATTTAAACTAGATGCACTTTATAATACTTTCTGATTGTTTGGTACTGGTTGCTTAGCAAAAACATGAAGCCCAGAGTATAGGCAAAGAGAAAGGAATAGAGGAGCCCAAATGAAAGTCCTGCAATGGTAGAGTTTCTTTTTTTATCAAATTTAGAACAGAAAATAGGGATAATTAATATATTGTATAAAATATTTCATAATAACTACAATAATTATTTAGAGGAAGTTAAAACATCAGGAAAAAAGATAGGAAAAACAATTTATAAGAGAAAAATGGGAGGGCACATATATGGCTCCCAAGTATGCAAAAAAGTACAGAAAGTTTAGAATCTTTCTTGGAAGTATTTGAATAGATATTTTATATCCCCAAGCAGACTTTGAATATTTTTTTTTCTGAGGTAGTTAGCAAATGTTGGAAGTGTGACAGGGAAGAAAGAGATAACTGGAAACATATTTTTTGGAGTGTAATGAATTGGCAGATTTTAAAAATTCCCTACAGAGTACCCCATCAGAAATGTTGAGGTTGCAAATGTCTATAATTAAGGAAATGATTATTTTCAGTTGGGACACAGGATCTGTATTGCCTAGACATGGTAAGGCTTATTAAAGATCATGTGCAGACCAATAAAATCAAGATAATCTTTACATTCTGAAAATGCATTTCCTCAGTAGCTATTTACCTAGGCTGTCTTTCTGTCATTTAAGTTTGCATTCATAGGTTCATAGGTTCATACTAGGCTATCTGCCCAAGGGCATTTATAAGCCTAGCCCATAGTTATGTGGCTTTCGCCACCCCTTTAGTTTGAATAAAAACTATGCCTATCATTTTGCTGTGCCTCTGTCAAGCAGTGACACTGAAGTAATCCCTGGGGTATATCTGCAATCTCCATGCTTTTTTGTAAGGAAGATCACTTCAAGGTCATTCCCTCTATAGCCAAAACATGCTCCACCTTCAATGATTAGTCTGCTGGAAGCTTTGTTGCTGATGTGCTGAAATCACTTTGGGATCATTGGAGTCCATTACCTAGTCAGTGGTAAGAAGAACAGCATACAGAGAGAGAGAGAGAGAGAGAATTTTCATATTGGGTCAATTTTACATGTTTTTTTTGTCTAATTGTCAATTTTAAGGTTAGTTACATGGTGTTAGCTAATCTGGCCATCAAATCCCATTGCATTCTTTCCCTTTTATGTGGAACAACTGTAAAGTCTGTTTTTGTTTTAACTGTTACAAAAGTACATCATGTGCAGCAAAAAGTCCATAACTGTTAATTTTCTCTGATTTTTGTCAAATGTCACTGAATATTATCTTTCATCTCTCCATAATTTTTGCAGAACATCACTTATTTTTATTTATTTTATTTATTACATTTCTTAACCGGGTAGTGTCTGATTGAGTCAGAAGCCCATTTTCAGTGGAGGCTCGAGGAGAAAAGCTCCACATGCAGTAACAAAGCTTACAGAAAAAATAATAATATTCATAATAATATAATTAATAATATATATTGATTATATTATATTTATTTATTTTAATATTAATATATATACATTATTAATTTATATATTTATTAATGATATATTAATATTAATAATATTATTATATATTATTAATATTATTGTTTTGCCTTATATTTTTACCTTGCCCATTACCTCATAAAACATTTGATTTTCTAATGCATCACTGAGAGTTACAGTCTGTGGCTAATGTTAGATTTTACAGTTTCATATTTTATAATTAATTTTGTCCAAAAAATGCATGCTGATAGAAAATCTGTTCCATTAATAAATAGACATACTTCAGTCATGAAAAAAACAGATCGGGGAGTCAATGTGCCACCAAAAAAAGCCACAAACTGGCACACTACAATGGAGCAAACAAGACAGTTGCCACAAGAAACACAAGACTTTATTAAATTCACATTAATGCTCCAAGTTTTTAGTGCATCTGATGAAGTCTTGAAAAAAGGATGAAAACGCAGTGTGCATTGGAGCGTTAATGTGGATTTAATAAAGTCTTGTGTTCCTTGTGGCAACTGTCATCTTGTTTGCTCCATTGTGGTGTACCAGTTTGTGGCTTTCTTACATACTTCAGTCATCTTGTGTGGAGCATTGATGTGATATTTACTTATGAAAAACAAAGGAAAGTGACCCAAATGACTAGTGCAGGAGGTGCAGGAAAGATCCAACTTTGCATCATCAAAGTGACACTCACAGTGTTGTGAATGCAGGAAGTACTTCCCTTGTAAATCAGTGAAGAGATAAAGTTTGTGAGGAGGAAATAACAGGAAAATGAATTAACAGAATATATAGTTAATTGGATTTGCAGAAAGTGAAGCCATCATGTCATCCCAGAAAAAAAGAGAAAGACTGCATGTACGTAGAAAAACATTGTTGTATATAATCTTTAGGTTTAATTCTGTTGGCTGCCAAAAAAGCAATTACTAGAAAATGAAAGTCAAAACCCAAACCAACTGTATTTGAACTATTGAATATTGTAAAAGAGAACAAAAGAACTGGATGAGGGATCTTTAGGAAAGAGAAGGATTAAATTACATATACATAAATGGAAACTGTGGGGACAGTACATGTAGAATAATGTTTAGCAGGAGGAGTGAGGTTTAAGGGAAGGCAGAGATTGAGTAATTTATATAATGTTGGACTTAAAAGACAGTACTTATAAAGAAAGAAATCATATATAATGTGTAATGTATGTAAATGGAAATAAAGTGTCAGTTTGTTTTTTCTTTTCTATTAACAGCAAAAAGTTTCCCAATAAAAACACACAAAATGGATTCTTACTCCAAGAAGGATACCACAAACGCCAATACAGTTGAATGAGCACTTCTGTTCCTTTATTGGGGCAAAGTTCTGTTATGCCCAATAAAGGAATGAAAGTGCTTATTCAACTGTATTGTTGTTTGTGGTGTTTCTTTTATATTAATATCTGTGTGCCTAAGTCTTAAGTGATAATTTAATGAGGGTCTTTTAAAAACTGATAAAGGTATATTTCTTGTTTCTCAAACTGCTTATTAGATCTCATATTATAAAATTACTTGTATTCTAATTACAGTGCTAACTGGAGCTGACTACAGAGCTCTTGCAAATTATTAATCCTTATTAATCATGCTTAGGAGAAAGTAGTTGTTAGGAACACAAAGAATAATTTAATTAGGTATTTCTAATTAAACAAGGAAACCTTCTGATTCTATGTGTAAAAGGGTTTCATTAGTATTTTCATATGTAAATTCAGATTTGTTTTTTCTATGGGATTATGACCACTAATTGTTAACGTTAAGAGCCATAATGATGATAAGCTTTCTAATCTGGCTATCAGCTTTCAGAAATTATAAAACATCTTCTAAATGATATCAAAGTAAAGGGATAATGTCAGCAATGAAGGTTCTTCTTAAAAACAAAATGGAGATAACAGACAGATATGGGAAAATTAACAGCTTAAATAATATCTTAAAAATCAAAATGGAGATAACAGACAGATATGGGAACATTAATAGCTTAAATAATATTAAAGAACAGAGATCCTTAATAAAATATCTTAATATTAACAAACCTCAAATTATTCTACTACAAGAAACACATCTTTACCACTCAGGCAAAGATAAATAGAATGTAATTTGCTATGAAGTATTAGCCCAAAAGCCATTTAAAATAAGAGAAGAGCATTGATTTTATGGAAGGAAGAAGAAAACACATTGTCATCAAAATCATTCATAAATGAGAAGACCAAGACAATATGTTAATGTATGTCAGATATAGTGGTACTACAATACAACAACAGACTTTGGACTGTAGACAACTTATATTGGTTTCCTGGTATGGGTGTCAAAGTAACAAAAGCAGTTGACCAGCTGAAACTAGCGCAGTTAGAGAACCAAGACTAGAAGTATCAACTAAAGCTTTTAAAAACTGGATTGAACTTTTAAACCACCATAGAAGCACATGATCTTTAAGAGATACAGATGCTTTAGAATATTCACATTACTCCTGCATTTTGTACTCAAATTATAATTGATAAGATTTTGATTTTAAATGATTTGACTTCCAAAATAAATAGCTTTAAATAATGCATATTCCCCTTTGAACTATAATGTATTAGTTTTAAAAGTTTCAACTAAGTTTAAGAAATTGGATGTTATTGATACAATGCCTTTATACTTAATCAACATAAAATGAAAGGTACTTAAATGAATTTAAAGTTTTCATGACAATAAATAATAATGAAGAAATAAATAAAATTATCTTATGTGATTCTTTAAAGGACCACTACAGGCAAATGATAAAAAAACATAATTTTTTTTTTATCTTGCCATGAATTACTGCCAGCAGCAAAATAAGTACTAATTCCTACTTTTATTTTATTTTTTATCCCTTTCTGCCTTCATGGGGGAAGACATCCTGATTCCTTTGGAAAGCTAAATCTATCCCATAATGCACTGTGAGAGCACAGATTCTGAGGATAAGTAGCCCTGCCATTTGTTGTCAGACTATGCTTCCATTCACTTAGAATGGAATACCTGAGAAAAACTTCCAGTTTGAGTCTGCAGATCATGTGTCATTGACTGGTCTGGACTGGGTCTTGCAAATGTTGCTCCTATTGATGTATTACATATTCTCTGAAAGAAGCTTGCAAATGTTTCAACAAATTACTGAGATAAAAAATACTTTTTTCAATGAGCAGTTTTGCAGGTTGCACTTCCTGGGCAAGTTACTCCTCCCATCTTTCCTCCTTCAATGAGCTGGAGTTTCACATATCCAGCTTGGCTAGATTCAACTAATTAGTCGACTTTGCATGACAATAGACATCAAATAAATAACAGCCTAGTGTGCCACTAAAACTGTTCCTTCATATGTGTCTTCACATCTGAATAGCATTTCCCAGGAATTATTTAAAAAAAAATCAATCCAGAGTTTAGGCCACTCTATCCACTTATTAAAATGTGCACAGTAAAATATTCAATTTGACTTGCATTCTGGCTGCTCACATGGTTATCTTTGCATAGTTATTCTGTTGCAGCATAACTTGAACTATGGTATTTAATGCTGAGTTTTACATAATAATGAACCAGTTCTTGGATTCTTCTTAACAATGACCTCCCAAGCCTCTGGTGTAACACATTACTTTCTGTTACTATTGCTTTATGTAGTTTATCTTAGCTGTATATTTGTAGCATATCCCTCATCCTCTCAGCAACAGACTCATGGAGAAAGCTTCCAAATTAGATACTTTCAAAGATAGCAATACTACTGATTTATTCTTCTTTCGGCTTTTCCCGGTTAGGGGTTGCCACAGCAGAACTCCGGTTGGCTAATGATTGGCAGTAGATTTTTACAGTGCCGAGGTGCCAGCTCGACGCCTAACCTTCAATGAAGGCACGATACTACTAATTTAGTAAGCTCACAAAATAAGACTACATGAATCAGCATTCATTTTCTGAAGGAAAAAAGAAGTCTTTAATTGCAGTGAATGTCATTATTTGTTCATCAGAATTCAACACCTTTTTCAAAAAGCATTATGAATTGTAGAATGTCAAAGCAAAACTATAAGCCAAAATTAGGGACTCTTGTGAGGTACGCTGATAAGAGGTCCGACATTCCTACTCTTCTGTTCCCCATTGCAATTACCCCAAATCACACAGGCATGTATATGCTTCATGACACACATGTATTGAAACAGTACCAGCAGCTGTAGCAGTAATGCCATACTCCAAACAGGGCACTCAAACAATGTACTGACAAACACAGGGCAATGTATGTGTCTTAATCAAGCAATGATCAAATCACTAGAGGTCACACTGAGCACAATGTTATTTTTAATCTTTCAGTTTCACAATGTATAACATTCATACTAAACTTACAAAGGCACACCTCTACTTCCCACAAACACACAGCCCCCATACAACACCCATATATGCACGCACACACATACATACACACACAAAGCAATGATGCATGGTTAATGTGGGCAAATCTGATTGTTCAATGCCACTACATTTGTCTCCAAACCCAGTCTTATGACACCTGCTACCATCACCATGTCAGCACTTGTCAGTCCACAACTGCAAATCTTGCTTTCCATTACACTTGGACTAGCCTAGCAGACAGACACACACCCATATACCTACATTACACATGCTGCTGAACAGTAGGATTTTGAGTTGGGGGAGGGTCGGAAGCCACCTGTGCCATAATGCATGCTTATGCTATCATGTACCAAGGTTTCCATTTTATGTTCCTTAGGGTTACATAAACTAGTACTTACCTGGCAATGTGATTTCCAATGATGCCCTAACAGTACTTGTGAAATTACAAGACAGTCAAAAGTCACAGAACAGGCACTCTGAAAAAAAAATATTAATTATTTGTTAATTCACTACGAGTTTACACTCGGAAACGTACTCTTGTTTTTTTAACATTCTGTTCTTTTGCCACATTCTAGAAAGTACATCCCCTTGAGATAGCATCATAATGTTACTAGACATGCTGATATCTATGAGAGATGGCGTATAGGTTGCATCGGGAATGCACCACATATATCAAAAATTAAAAAAAGATGACTTTCATAACTGTAAATGACACACTGTTTTAATGGCAAGCTGATATAAGTCTACAGAAATGCACAATATATATATGTATGGATTAACTTTAGAAGCTCGAAATACTGAAATATCGAATTTCAGTATTTCAAACCCATAAAGTGGAAACCTGAAAAGAACGGAAACTCAAGAAGTGAGAAATTCAAAATCTCGCATACTGGAGATTTTGAATTTGCTCTTCTGGTGTTTAGCTGTGGTTATGGATTCATGTAAGTGTTTATGTGTTAAGGGTTTTGGGTACGGGCTGTGGTGTGTGTTGGTGTGTTTTGTTATTGTGATGTGTGTGCGAGGAGAATATAGCTTGTGTGGTGGTGTTTTGTGTGTTTTTGTATGTAGTGCGCCCTTGGAGTTAGAATATTTAAGTAGGGGGAGTGTGGGGGGCACAGGCGGGCTTGCCCCCTGCTTTTATGTAGGGCAGAGCTTGTGTTTGTGTGTGGGGAGGAAGGTGTGTGTTTGTGTACACCAGAAGCAGTAATTCAAAATCTCCGGTATGCGAGATTTTGAATTTTGCTCTTCTGAGTTTTTATTCTTTTAGGTTTCCACTTTATAGCCTCGACATACTGACTTTCAATATTTCAGTATTTCGAGGATATAAAGTGAATCCATAGATAAACATATATATATATATATATATATATATATATATATATATATATATATATAAATCTACCAGATCTGACATATGAACCTACACAAGAAATGTGTGTGTGTGTGTGTGTGTGTGTGTGTGTGTGTGTGTATTGAGAGAGAAAGAGAGAGAGAGGGAGAGATCCATCTATCTATATATAGATCTGTCTTATCTATTTATCTATATATATATATATATATATATATATATATATATATATATATGAGAGAGCAGATCTTTTTGCCCAGTGCTCATTTGTTTGACCTAGAAAAACTGTGACTTGGTTTTACTGAACATTGGATTTGCCAAACATGCAGTTTCCCAGTTTTGATTATGTTGAGTTGTATATGGCGAAGCTCTTGAAGTGTGATATAAATAGAGACACCTCCACCCTTTGTCCTTTTCTGTGCAGTAACTGGTTAAAGGTGTGAAAGGCATTATAGCCCTGTTCTGCTGGTATGCTCTCTGAGGCTTTGAACCATGACTCAGTAACTACACAGTCATCTGCTTTCTCCAGAGTGAGGAGAGCTTGCAGGGAGTGGAAAGACGATATATTCTATTTGATTTGTGGCATCAGCCTTGGAGAAGGTGGAATGCTGCTAACTGCTAGGCTCATACCTTCCTGGGACAAATAATTTTAGAGCTCTATCATATCTGTTTTCATATAGTTCAGGGATATGTCTCAGGTTATTTATGCCCAAATGGACTATGAGTAAATCACACTGTTGCTTGTGGTTCACTGATTTGACTGCCCCAACAAGCAACTGACCATAACCCTCTCCTTGCTCAGTGTGGTGAGTGGGACATGAGTGCGTCTCCTATGTCCAAACTATTGGATTGTGAAATTGTCTGCCTTATGGGTTAAACATTAAGACACTGAGATGTGGCTGAATGTGTCATGTTGAGTGTTGCGCTGGTAACCTGTTTTAGAGTTTGCTGAAGATACTTATAATTTCTGTGCCTCAGAGGCCTTTTTGAGATTTAGGTAACAGCCTCTGCAATTTTATCCATTTTCAGTTGAGGCCTGGGGAGAAAAGCCCCACTAATAAATGAATAGAAAATACATATCTATAGGTAAAAATTGACATTGTGTTACAATATACTGTAAATACATAGATTAATACATGTATAATAATACACATGTACCATCATTAAAACAAGATAAATACAATATCATGTAGGACTGAAATGTGCTGACATGTTACAAGTCTGATATTCATTGCTTACTTACAAAGCAAATGGTGGATAGGGAGGAAGAGAGAAAGACAGGAAAGGGCAAGAAAAAGTATTTGTCAAAAGTAATAACTGAAGTAGATATGAGAGGTCAGAGAAATAATGAGTAAAAGCAAAATTATGAGTAAGAGAAATAAAACCAAGGAAAAGGAGTGACAGGATGAATGTAGGTATTAGAGGAGAAGGAAATAACATTTTAAAGAAGAGAGCAGCAAGTTCAAAGCCAGGAGTCAGCGAGGCATTCTTTTAATTGCAGCTTAAATAAATGTATGTTATGTTATGTATTGCCCTAACAGATGTAGGGATCTTTTTCCAGACTTTTGCTACACAGTGTGAGTATAGACTTTGAACACTGTTTGTCAGAAGATCGAAGATGACAACTTGGGAGGTGTTTGCATCTCATCTTGCAGTCACACAGCAGTGGAGAAAAGAAAAAGGTCAATCACTGCTTCCATTCAAACATAAAACACAGCAACACTGACACTCTGTAGACCTTATAACTTTCAGTCAACCATGATTAAGTCAAATGTGATTTCAGTCAAATGAGATTGTCAGTTTGTTTCACTCGACAGTGATTTAATGAAATGTGATTCAGTCAAAAGAACCAGTGCCATATATGAATGTGTGTGTGTGTGTGTGTGTGTGTGTGTGTGTGTGTGTGTGTGTGTGTGTGTGTGTGTGTGTTAAAAACTCTTGTGTATTTTACTGTTTGTCTTTAACTGTTGACATTTTGTGTGCATGTGAATTTTACAGATACCATGGTCTATATATATATACATCTGTTGAGATGATGGATAATATCCTGACTACATGTGTACACATTTCCAAGGAGAGAGATGCAGTGCTTTGTAGTTAATGTGTTTGGATGCAAGAAGATGATGACAGACTTTGTCCATTTTACATGGCTCACTTTGATTATAGTTTTTCCTTTCCTTTGAAGTAAGATGGATGACTAGCCATCAGACAGCACAATTAAGAAACCTGTAGGGGTCATGGCTAGCTGTGGCATAACTGTTAGTTCATTACATTTTGTTAAACCTCTTCTTCCATTTTCTTTTGTTCAAAACCTCAACACACTTAGGAGTCCTGATGTCTGCAGTCCCCTGTCAGATGGAATGACTGACATTTCATGAAGTTCAACTCCCTTCCTATCAGAAGTAGCCAGGTTCCTTAGTATTCAACTGTATTCCC